>NW_017306333.1:2167910-2255170 GCF_000935625.1 Nanorana parkeri
TACACACCAATTGCCCTCAATCATTGCTATGAATGACATTGTTATCCTCCTATTTTGATTTCATATGCACTTACTAATCATGTGTACCAATTTTTGGTTTTACTATATGCCTTTATAATGGAATTGAGTGGTTTCTGGAGGTATTTTTCAATCATGTTGCACCTGTAAATTTCTATCATTTTATCTTTTGTATTCAATAAATTCATATTTTAATCAAATTAATTTCTGTGTTTTTTTGGACTTGTCATGTGGTGCCATTAAATCCCCACTGTTCTCTTTTTACTCTTTGTTGATCCAACTAGGGGTGTGGCACCAGCTACTCAGGATTTGTTCGCAATAATAAAAATTTTTACAAAGCTTGAAACACCTTTTTTTTTATCCTTTTTTATTTTTTTCATATTACATACATTTAATAGCCATGATCTGAGTTCAATTTGATTTATTTTATACTTTCTTTAAACAATTACTTTTACTGGAAATTGACAATTTCTTGTTCCTGTTGATTGTCTGTGTTGTGGCCAAAACGCTTCATTTGCTTAATGCGCTATGTTTAGATGCTGACAAACAAATGGAGATTTAATTTCTTTTTAATGATATTTTTGCTTGTTTTAGATGTTTCTTCTTTGCCATTTTAAACACACCGCCTACAGGTCTAACCTAAAGTTAACATCTTAAACTACAGATAAATGTGTATATTTCATAATTTTCTTGTTTTTGTGAGGAAGGCAAAATGTGAAGTCTGTGCTTCAGCTTCATGCAATACTCTCTCTTACACAGGAGATTAGATGAAATCCTCTATCCAGTTCATCGATAAATATATCTGGTATATATGCAGCTAATTTTCCATGAACACCCATTAGGCTTAATTTATAATCAAGCCTAAATTATAGGTTTGTATTCGAAGAGATATATTAAAGCTGAACTCCAGACACAACATTTTAAATATATTAATAGCCACAAAGGATATAAATTCACTTTATGTACACCAAATCTCTTTGCAAATAGGTGACCTAATCATTGTGCTGTGCATAGCCTGTACAGAAAGCAGAGCTGTGGGAGTAGCTCAGCATGCCCACACACTACAGGCTGTGTGCAAGAAAACTACTGGAGTGAGCGGAGGCGAGGGCAGTCATCCTGCACAAGGAGAGCAAGTAGTAATGACTGGTCCTAATACAGAAATTTCCTGCACAGAAGCAATATCACATTGGAATACTGCAGGAAATCAGAAAGAAGTACACAAAGCACACAACAATATATACAAGCCTCTTGTATTTATTGCATTTGGTTATCCCAGAGTTCAGTCCTAAAGGATAAAAGGGGTTTAATGGACACACCTGGTCCTGCACTGGTGTGAACAATCAGAAACCTCAAATGTCAGAGACTATGTGTATATGTATAAATGCCAAGATAAAGGCTAAAGGAGGCCTATTGTATTTTTAAAATGTTTATCCCTTTCACTGCCAAGCCCTGCGCTCCACGTGTAACCTCAGCTGGTCAAACCATTTTTTGCAATTTTTGTTACTTTTTGTTATCAATTTTCAACGGGTAGAGTAAAAAGACGGTAATACTGATTTTTGTAGGTCCTGCACAGTTACGCAAACGTTTATTAAATCAATGTGCCTTATGGCAGTGTCAACGAAAGGGGTAACCCACAGCTTCTCTGCTGAAATGCAGCTATGCTTTTATGTTTATGTATGAATCATATGAATGTAGTTTCGAATACTCAGAATCGTAGTCTGTTCAACCCGCAATTACTGACCCAAAGCAAAGCCATCAAAGTTTTTGGAATGTATGCTTACTGTCTTCTTTCCAAGACTACTGGTTTTGTTCAATTATTATTTTGAGCCACGCTAATAAAGTTGTTTATAGGTTCCAACATCTAGGATGCCCATATCATGGCAATTTTGTAGTCTTAAACAGGAACTTGAGTTCTACCTCTGATTTCTTGCTGGGAAATGAATAGATAAGTTGGTCTGTAGAGTTTTATTGTGCAAAAAAGGCCAGCAATCCACATTCTGAAACAATGCTGTTTTCATTCATGGCAAGATATTCTAGTATAATTTTAAAATGATTAATCAAAATTAATACTTTTAAAATGAATGGTAATAAACTGCAACAACAATCAATGTAATTCCATATTTATCAGCTTCAGTTGAAGTTAGACAGTAACAAGTTGCATAACTTTCATTTATTGTTATATTGAGCCTTTATTCCAATGTCTAATTTGTATGTCTAATTTGTATCACAATGTCTAATTTGTATCCGGGGGTAGTACATGCAGGCTCCGTTCAGCCACCCTTAGGCCCCATTCACACTTAGCGACATGAAAATCGCGCGATTTTGAGTGATATTGCGCGATGAGCGATTATTGAGCGACATTGCGCAACTTTTTCCTATTGGGCTGTATGCAATCAGAAGCGAAATCGCTCGAAAAAAGGGGCATGTAGGAGCGACAAGCTACCAGCGACGAGCTACAAGCGATATTGAGCGACGAGATGAGAACAGCTCCATTGAAATGGATTGGAGAAGCTACATAGAGCGATATCGCGTGGAAATATGAGCGATATCGCTGCAAAAATCGCTCGATAAATCGCTCAGTGTGAATAGGGCCTTAGTCAGTCTTCCTGGCCAGTGCTTCCCTAAACACAAACGGTCCCGTCAGGTGATCATTAATGTATAGTCTTGTGGAGAGAGGCTTGGAGAAACACTGAATACACATTCGGCGCTCACTTTATATCTTGTGATCATGATGGCAATTGGACAAGGTTTCTTCCCCCATATGGGCCTAAGCAGGCAGTGATTGCTTATGCCCCATAGACAAAAGTTAGGCTGACTTGAGACACTGCCATCTAATGTCTATGGGTATTGGTTTAGCTTTTAAACTAATCTTGTCAAATCCTTTCTTTGTACTTGCTTTGCCTAATGAGTGAACTGGTAAATGCTATCAGTTATTTCAATATGTTAATCTGCAACAAATATGAGAATTAGTCTAATTCTTTCAGATTATTGAATTTGAAACTGGAAATTAGCTCCCTTTTAATTGTAGTGACAGTTGCCTAGTTTGACAAGTGAAATAAATGTGCCTTCATTTAGAAAGAATTAGCTTACATCTGTGTTAGTTGGGAAATATCTAATTCTGACAGCCTAATTTCTGGCTCTGTTGCTGGACATGATGAGCTTTTTTGTTTTATTTATGGGCTTCAGAATATTATTTGGTTTTGTTAACACTGTTCATTTACAGCCAAACTTTTCTCTAAGGACCTTCTTGCCTATAGTGGATTATTTGGTTTTAGGCTATTTTTGATTGTTAAAAGACTAGTGAATGATAGCTTGTAAGTAATTTAATTTGTCTTGCCTTCCAAAATCAACTCCTTCCATCATACGGTTTGCTTCTGTGCTGTAAAAAAAAAATAACACAACTTTGTCGTATTTTCAGAATATTGATTGAAGCCCATACATAATCCCCCCTTCTCTGCCAATCCATCCCTTTTGAAATTGAAAAAAAAACTTAATGTTTACCTGAATTCACTTCCAGGAGTGGGAACCTGTGGTAACAGTACCCCAGTCTGTGCTTGTGCTGACTAGTTCCTTTGCAATGACATTATCATGCTGTTCTGTGTCTTAAAACCTGAGAGGATCCTGCTCCTGTACAACCAGGCAGCAGCAAAGGCACCTGCAGAGGGACCCTCCCACTATACCATAGAACAGTGGTTCTCAACCTGTGGGTCGGGACCCCTTCGGGGGTCAAATGACAATTTTCCAGGGGTCACCGGGAGTCTCCCGCTATTAGATAGCGGCTCCCGGCCGCCCGGGAGAGAAACACTTTCTCCCAGAAAGGTTTAATCTGCTCGATCGAGCAGAGTAAACCTTTCGCTGCGATTAGTTTTTTTTTTTTAGTTTTTTTATTTCTGACATCGGAGCCCCGGCCGCTGTATGTCAGAAAAAAATAAATCGGCATTGGAATGCATAGCTACATTCCTATTGGCTATTTCACTTTGCAATAGCAAACTAGCTATTGCATCCGCCCACTGCTGCTGTCAATCAGCATAGGGGGACCTGCAGTTCTCCATCAGGTCCCCATCAAGTGATTATCATCATCATTATTATTAATAATAAAAGCTGACACCCTCGGCTTGTGTTATATGGTTTGCCATTTTAGCTGTTACAACAGTGGTTCTCAACCTGTGGATCGGTGTGTGTTTCTGCTGTGCTAGGTGAGAGTCCTCCTCAGCCCTCTCCTAACACAGCAGTGTCAGTTCTCCCGCCACGCCACCAGATGTCGCTGCAGCAGCCATGTCAACCCTAAATTTTACTGTTGGGGGTCACCACAACTTGGGCAAATGTTACCAAGGGGTCCCGGCCCTAGAAAGGTTGAGAACCACTGCCATAGAAGAAGACTCAGGACCCAGAATGTCACATAACTATGGATTTGGCTACGTGAGAAGGGCTTTTAGTTAGCTTTCTTTTTTTTTTAGGCCAAAGACTAGTTTGACTATTTTTGTACTTAAACAGTATGACGCCAAATCCACTTCCCATGCAATGTAAGGACTTCAGCCCTCAGACCAGGGGGAAACCTTGTCCACAGGCTGCAACTTGAAGTCTATCCTTCTTTGAGATGGTGGACCTTGCAGTACTGCACAACTTGTCTTCAGCATACTTTTTTTCAGTAAAACAAATAATGGAATACTTACCAATACTATACTTATCAAAGTATAATGTCTTAGAATTTAATAACAAATGAACAGGAATCACCAGCACTGCACTGAAAATATTCAAATGACAAAGTCCATTTAATCAGGACAAATCATCATTCATGTTGCAATAATTATTACATTAGAATGTAATAAGTTAAATGGTGTGAAAAGGACACGCAGGACTATCTCTATAAAAAAAAAACAACCGAAAGGGGGGGTGAACAAAATTACACAATCCAGCTTCCTGCCTCCTTCCTGACTGGATAATCATTTTTTTTTACCAAGAAGAGTGTGGGAACTAGAGCATACCAGAATTCCACTTAGAATATAGGTGACCCACTGTGATTTGATGCAGAATTTGAAACCTCTCCTCCTAGTAAATAACATCTACTATAAGCATAAATGGTTATCAAATACTTATGCACATTGAGTAGCATTTCCCAGTAGCAAAGTACAAACTTATCAGATCAGTTGTGGTGGATATCCTCTGGGCACAAATCAGATCCAGTGGATACATTGTTGCACTGAATTTTTAAAATTTTGCTCCAAATACACTTCCAATTGTATGGCTTTGCCTTTGGAAGTATGTAAATATGAAGAGATTTCCATTATATTTTTTACTTTAAGACTATTTTTGCCGAGATAGTTAAAGTATAGCTTTAGCAGTCTGTCGTCTTTCACTGCAAAGTTGGTCTTTTGTCATCTAGATAATCTTTTTATTTTACTTTGGAACAGAGATATTTGTTGAACGGTAGCCGAATGCCGGCCATCTGTGCTCTTATTCCTCAGTGAGCATAGTGAATGTTGTTATCTGAAAGTAGCATATGTGTGTGTTAATTTAAATTGTGACTACTGGCTGGACAAGTTACTGGAGCATGCTGCATTGTGTGTGTGTGTGCGCACGCTCTGAGATCACCTGTTAATTTTCCAGTAACTAAGACACCACATCTAAACACTGCAAATTCCCTGATGTATTTTTCGATGTACACTAGGAACAACACTGCATTTCAGTTTACAGTAAGTGTTTCATGACTTTGTCATCTTGAAATTGCCAATAAACTATGGTTTGCCTAAATCCTAGTTATAGGTGACCCACTGTGATTTGATGCAGAATTTGAAACCTCTCCTCCTAGTAAATAACATCTACTATAAGCATAAATGGTTATCAAATACTTATACACATTGAGTAGCATTTCCCAGTAGCAAGTAAAATCAATTGGCGAATTACTAATGCTATTCCAGAAATCGTAAAACTGCAGAAGTCAAAAACTAAACTCCTTTTTCCATCTGTTTCCCAGCAGGTACATTCCCAAAGCTTTTTACAGGATTTCTGTGACTTTAGCATCTAGTCACACAGCTCAGTACTGAAGAGTTTCTCTCCAAGAACCAAGGTGGACAGTTCTCGCATCCCTAGGCCACAGATTCAGGGGTATTATTAAAATAGGGGAACACAGCAACCATAGAGATTTAGTATGCATGATGGCCAGCAGCATAAGGTAAATTCCTTAAGGAGAATTCAAGCTGGATGACTCAAGTCTATAGCAGCAGGGATCTCAAGTCTCCCTGATGTTCAGGGAGTCTCCCTCTATTAGCTAGCGGCTCCCTGACGTCCGCAAGAGGTATTTTCTCCCTGAAAGGTTTACTCTGAATAAACCTTTCCGGTAAGATATCAGTGGGTAAAGTTTCAGAGTGAGGCTTGCCTCCTGGAGGAAGGTCATGGGATCTCTAGAGTAGCCTCTGAACGAGGCTTGGCTCCCGGAAGGAAGAAGCTACTTGCTGCACAGAGAGGGCGGACATAGACTACTATTGAGAGCAGGTACAGGCACTGCTGCAGGGTTGAGAGAGTGATGTTAACCCCTTTTTGGATAATATAGAATCAATTATATGTCCTGGTTGTCTAGTTATAGAGAACATTTATTTCATTTGCTGCCCATAGCAACTAGTCAACTATGTATCAGGGACTTTAGTCCTCAGCGTTTTTTTAAAAAGGTCCCGGGCTGTCTAAATTGTGACCTTTACACTGACAGATACTTGAACATCATAGTTACATAGTTACATAGTATTTGAGGTTGAATAAAGACATTAGTCCATCAAGTCCAACCTATTAGGATCTCATTCTAGGAGTACCTGTACCCCTGTATATTACGGTCCCTTAAGAAATCGTCCAAAAGTTTCTTGAACAATTCCACATTCTTTGCTGAAATCACTGTCTGTGGCAGTGAGTTCCAGACCCTAACTGATCTTACTGTGAAGAACCCCCTTCGCCCCTTGTGCTGGAATTTTTTTTCCACCAATTTTAGGTGGTGGCATCTGATGTGTATATATAAATATATAATATTATTGGTATATGGATTTTATTTTACCGTGTGTGTGTGTGAGAGATTTATTTTATATTCTGACGATGGCCGCTGTAAAAAAACAGAAAGGGCACCTCCCTGAAATAAGGTTTTGCAAGTTGGGATGTGTGTAGCAGATGCATCTTAAAGTTAAAAAAAAAGGATTGTGTGTGTGTTTTTATAATTTATTTTGTTTCTTTGTGTTGAAAAAGTAGGTTTTCCACTTTACAGAGCACATGAACACCTTTAGGCAATCCTTGAAAACTCATCTCTTCAGGGAGGCCTATTTGACCTCGATATAACGGTACTTTCAGTTATTCTACTAAATTATCAAAAACGGTTATTACCCTTTTGTATCACTTGCCTCCTACTAGATTGTAAGCTCTCACGAGCAGGGCCCTTCTACCCCCTCTACTTGTAAAGAGCTGCAAAAACTGTCAGCGCTATATAAATCCTTTTATAATAATAACAATAATAACGGAGGATCAGTCTCTGGACCTAAAAGTGTTTACAGTCTAATGTTAAACTTCTATAGATACTCATGTTCTACAGGGCCAGTTTGGTTGGAAGCTGATTATCTGCTAATATGTTTTAAATTTTTGTTGGAGGTAACTAAGGTTCCCAAAATACACCCATTCAAACATGGGGAGAACATGGAAATACCATATAGTTTTCCTGGTAAAACTTGAAGCCATAACCTTTTTATATTGCCAGAGCACAAGCTACTTGGACACGTCCTGTCTTTATTATAATTCCTACATGCATTATAGTAATAGTTTAAAGTGACATTAAAGTCAAATGTCCCCCCATCCCCCAATGCTGTCTTAAGGACTTACCTTAAGTGATGACTCTTGATCCGAACATCTTATGTACAGTAGATATATGTAAAAAAATAAGACTTTAATGTCACTTTAAATTTGTACATTTTTAAACCATGGAAAGAAAAAAGCCATTCGACCTGGATTCTATAAATTTTATATGTTTCACTTGCATGTAATTTAGAGTTTCAGATGTCAAAAAAAAAATCAAATATAGTAGGAAAAAAATCTTTTATGCCTAACAATTTTATTGAACCACAGATCTGCCTTGACAGAAAATGAATCTTGACAAATCTGTCACAAGCCTTATGACTGAAACGTGTGATTTTCTGAGCCTTTCATTCATACCATGTTGGAAATGGTAATTATTATTTCTTATCTTTTTTTTTTTTTGTGCTTTTTTTTCTGTAAGTGTCTGTCCGGCTTATGAAAGCCTTTTAAGCCTGTATGTTTGAAAATGTAGTTCATTTAAAAATTAATGGGGCTAAGGCTAAGTTTTTATTTAACTAAGCTTGTTAAGTGCAACCAAAATCTATGTACTGTACTGTCAACTTGGTAAATGTACAGGCTTGCAGATTAGCATTCACGCGGATGTGCACAACCGGACAGCATGCAAATTCAAGCAGAAATACCCAGGAGTACCAGCGGATGCATGCAGCCACCTGTACAACTCAGTGACAGGACGTGACTGCATGCTGGTAGATGCAGATCTGAACTGTCATATCTGTACAGGTACCGTTGCACCTCTGAGGACTACCCGCTGCTAAAAAAAGGGGTAGAGAAAAAAGCCTGGCATGTCACATGTCTACGTTAAGCAGTCTTGATAGTATTTTTTTAAGACGACTTGAATGATTTCACTGCTTCTTTAACGTTGGAGAATGAATAGCTCCACAGTGCATGCAACTACAGAGGTCAAGAAGGGCTGGTTTGAAAGATTTACTACTTATATGTAAATATTTGAATGTATTTAGTTTTGAAATTTCTTTTCTCTATACTTGTTTCCTGGGCAGCAGATTAAAAAGATAGAAGCCAATGCATATACATGACAGCCAGGCCAGTTAAATTTTCATAAGAGGTCAGCAATAGCAGCCTCCTATAATGCTCCCATTAACAGGTGTACCTTAAAACATTTCTGTGATTTCAGTCTATGGCTATAGTACAGAAGGGGTCCCCTGTTGTTCGTATATTAAAAGCCTATTTAAAAACTACTCAAACCACATGTTTGCATTTTGGTGGAACCAAATTTTAACAGAATCTCTACATTAGTTGTTAAATTTTTGAGCCAGGCCCGCTCTAATAGATTAGCTGTGCTTGTGGTACACAGGCTAAGGGCAGTAAATTATCGAATACTTCTCATCTGCACATTGTGGGCACAGACATCGGCTGAATAGATGTCAGTTGTCTTTTAGAAGTTGCGTTGGCTTCAGGACACCTGGCATACGGCCATAGCATAGTTGGACTATATTTTTAAAGCTGAGGAAAATGGTTCATAATTTTACTGCCTGAAGCTTGCTATCCTCTTGCTTTTCTCTAGCCTTGGAAATCTATTAAAACGAACTTCGTTTTACAGTTGTTTCTGCTTTTAAGTGCTTTTTTTTTTTTTTTTCCGAGATGGACAGTAACCAGCACTACAGGATAAAATAGCAGTGATTACCTTTATAATGGACAATTCTGACAATCTAAGTTCTGTTGTTTCCCAGTCATTTTGAAGCTGTTTAGTGTGCAGGATTTTTGCTGCAGTCGGGGAAAGGGAGAAGGAAGCATTATTGTAAAAGGTCTGAGATCTGCACTTTGTTTTGTGAGGATCTTGATGCAGTCAAAATGTAGGAAGACATTTTTTTTCCTTTGAGTGCTGGACAACCTAGATAATCTTGATAGACCAGGGGAACATCTCTTATTTGCAGAAATGATTACAGAACAAGTTTTTTTCCCCACAGATTAAAGGAAATATTTGAACCGATTATTGCTTTTTATAAACACTGTGAAAACTAGTCATTAAAAGAATCCAGTCAGGATAAAAATATGATAATTAAAGTTGCTGAGTTGGTCAGTCTGACAGACCCTAACCCATCCTGCTACCTGAGCTCACACCTGCCTCCGACCTAAGAATACAGTGTGTAAGGTCAGGCATTTGGTTGGTAGCCATTGTGCCTGACTAAATATTCTCTCCAATTGGGAAAGTGTCAACTATAATTGCTTGTTCACACCATCTGTGGTGACTGGCTTTTTTCAGCAATTGAATACTGCTAGGTAAAATAGAAAAGAATTGCTTTCTACGTGCCTTGTTCACACCACAATGGGTCGAAAAAATGCTGACATACATTTATTTGCAGTGCCCTGGATGGCACCACCAGTCATTGCACCACAGCGCAGCAAACCACGCTGCTGTGCGAATACCTGTGGAGTGGAGTGTACGCTTTGTAAAAAAACAGCACATGACACCACCACACCATAGATTACAGGTTGCAGGTGCAAACTACACAAGAAACACTAAAGGACTTTTGCTATAGGAGGTGAGTGCTGTGCTAGTACAATATCTGCACATTTTCAAATTCTATTAATGGTTTATCGGCTTGCAATTTACCTTTTAAATGAGTTGCATATGTGATTTCTGTGTTATGGATGATAACTCTCAGCTCTCTGGGGTCTTCTTGATGCCTATATATATCCGTCGCATACTTAAATCTCAAGCTGTGATCACAGTAGGATCCATTACCCCATCCTGTGAGGATGATAAAATTGCACACTATCATGGATCTAAACATTTCAAACTGTTTAAGTAGTTTGACTTGGTAAGCATTTCTTCTACGTAAAATACATTTCTTTTTGTTTATTGAGGGGCACAGGATTCATTGACATTTGGGTTATACTGCCACCTACAGGAGAATTTTGACACTAGCATATAAACAATAGTGACCATTCTGGTAAAGCCCATTCCATGTCAAGCATTGCTCAGTTTGTTGCTTGTGTTCTAGGAGGATTAAATCCTTTTCTGTAAGAAAAATTGTACTATTCTTACTATCCATTTTCTGTTTTTTATCATTTTTCTTCCTTTTCAAGAGTTTATCTACATGCTGCTGAGCTGGTCTTTTTATTTGATTATCCGGATAGGCATAGCCTCAGAAATATATCCTTGGAGGCTGCACTGAACCGAAGATTGTGGTGCCTGCCTGAAATGTGACTTTCGGGCACTGGGCTTTGCTTGTGTTTTTCAGACCATTTGTGTACTGATGGTCGCAGAATTTTTTGCAGGTCAAGAGCCATGGCACAACATCTGGTGTGACCCAGTCTCTGAAGACTCATTTGTGAGTAAGGCATGTGGGCTGAGCATGGGGAGCTACTGTAAACATTGAGCATAATTATTAACACCATTTTTCCATTGGTCTCAATGGAAAGGGTTAAAATGCTGGTGAATTGAGTGGTGTGTCGCTAGTTTTAATGACAGATGAGCCTGATAAAAGGACCCGGTGAGGCCCGGAAAGCTCTGGTCTGAGTGTGTTGGTAACCTTTCTACCAAGCTTTGTTACTGAGGGTGCCAACCGTGGTCACTACAGGCACCCAATCGCATCTTATGACACTCCACACTGTTCCTTTCTTCAGATTGAGGTAACATCTTCCTGCCATTGCTCCTATTTGTAAGGGATATGCAGTATGGCCAGCCTGTTATTGGCTATTGCAATTTGAAATATCCAATAGCAGACTGGCTATTGCTCCCAGCAATGAAGTAAAAAAAAGAAATGTTTAAACAAATAAAATAAACTAAGATTAAAAAAAAAGTTTAAAAAAAAGTTAAATTTAATAAGAAGTAAAAATATGTAAAAAATAATAAAATAAGTGAAATAAATAAAAATGTATAAAAAGTTTTTAAAAAAAAGTTAAATTAAACTAAAATTAAAAATCACCCATAAAATTAAAGGTCCCAGCCCCTGTGAACACTCATTAAAAAAAAATAAAAAAATGCAGACGGTATGGAGCCACGCACAGCCGCACAACTTAAAAAAAAATCAGCCTCTGGGCAGAAGAACCCTGTGATAAAGGTAAGGGGGGAAGGGGGGGTCAATTTAACCATGTTACACCCTAGCAATGTGGTCCAGGCTAGTGCTAGCGCAAGGGTGTATGGGCAGCCAACTAGGGGGTGGGGCGCACAAATCCACCTTCGCCTGTGTAGGCAAAAATCCTTGCACCGGCCCTGTGTGGCGGATCCAGGGGTGGACTGACCTGGCTGAATGAAGTCCCCGGCCGCAGGTGCAGTGGCTCCCTCCCTCCGCCACCTGCACCGCTACAGATGCGGCTCTGTAATCGGGCGACCGCTCGCTCCTCGAGGGGGTCCCCAAGAGGCCCCAGCGGGGTGCCCTCTAACATGCCTGACAGCCAGCAGGAGTCTACAGTGGGCGAGAGTGCCTATGTACCAGACATAGAGCCGAGTAAGGCCAGAACTATGTAGGGAGCACAGTGGGAGGAGAGCACCATCCCCCAGCCAATCACCCCTTTCATGAACTTACTAGGAGTCCTCGCATCACCCGATCATTCACACTACTGTTACATGGATGGCAAAAGTGGCGGGAGGGGGGACAAGTAGCTGCACCATGGGCCTCTGGGTTGTACTTACCCCCTGGGCTAAAAGTTGCCAGTCAGCCCCTGCTGTATTCCGCACCTACTGGGCGCTGATTTAATTGCGGATGGCGGTTGCGGTTTTCAGGATTGTGGGCGGCGTTGGACTACATGTCGGAACCGCAGGGCGCAGATGCCATCCGCAATTAAATCAGCTCTCGGCGCCCTGCCGTTGCGACATGCAATGAAAATTATTAGTGCCCCCCCCCCCCCAGATTTGACTGTGGTATCCTATGCGCCCCCCTCCTATATATTGTTCCTAGAGTCGCTACTGGTTCTTGCTGCTGCCTACAGTGACCAAGGTACCTCGGGCCATTCGAACCTCTCCTGCTCTCAGTGGTCGGTTTGTAAGTACCCAAGGTTCTCCTGATCATACTTGCATAGGTACACCTGACGCTCCATGTGTATATGGGGGTGAGGGACTTTTAAAAAAAAAATGTTGTGTTTGTGACCCCCCCTTTTTTGCACTACATAGAATCATTCTTTATTCTTTTTCCAATGTATACACAATTTAAACAAACCTCATCGTTAAGAAAACAACCTAAACCCTTCCCAACCCTACACTAGAAAAGAAAAAAACAAAAACCAACCCCACTCTCTTCTCCCCACTCCTCAACCCGAAAGTGGCCGTACAGATGGGCCTCGTATTCCATATACACACATTGTAGTAATATAAAATGTTATCCATGAAATTTGTGTTTTTGTGACTTTATATTTTTATTATTTTTTTTTATTTTTTTTCACTTAACTTTATTGCTATCACATAGTCACCTAGGGACCCCCAAAGAAGCTGATGAAACAGAGACCTGCTTCACCAGCTTCTCTGCGGCTTCTGTAGCCGGAGACTGACAGCTGAATGCGAATGTGATGTAATATACATCACTACCTGCAAAAGAACATCTGCCAAGATGTTTTGTGAGAGCTATTCCCAGTCCCATTTTCTGCTACAATCACTGAACTCTGCGGGAACCCATAGAAACATAGTACAGTGGAATCGGACCTGCCATTTGTCACACTGGGGTCTTCTCTTGGACACGAACTAGGCTTGGGTCTTTCCGCCCGGTAAAGATACTATCTCTGTGTTCTGCATGACGGTCCTGAGTTGGATGGCAGCCATGTCCCCTCTTGGGGCCCTGCCAGATGCTCAGTTCCTCTCCAGACTGTTGCAACTTAGCATTCTACCTCTGCAGAACAATTAGACTAACTCTCTGGATCGCCCCGTGCGCCTCTCAGCCAAGGTGAGGATATTGCTGGTGTTGGAGACAGTACTGACGATGGATGCCAGCCTGTTGGGCTGGGGAGGTGTCCTTGGGAGCTCAACCTCGCAAGAGAATCCAGACAATGCTTCAGTGTTGTGAAGCTGAGAGCAATTCATCTCGCACTGCAGACCTGGACATGTTACCTAAAGGGCCAACTGATGAGGGTCCTGTCTGACGATGCCAAAGCTGGTGCATACATTAACCATCAAGAGCAGCAAACCTGATCATGATTAGAACAGAACTTAACGTTTTAGCCCTGATGCACCATTAGTTTTTCCAGTCGGCAGGGCTGGACTTGGAGGAATGGTCTTTTCACCCCCAAAGTGTTTCAGGAAATTTGCTGGTGCTGAGGACTGACGGACATGAATTTTGCTGGTGTCCAGACTCAACAACAAACTGGAAAGTTATGTATTCTTGTTCAGGGATCCACAAGCATTTGCAGTAAATGCACTGGTAGCTCAATGGGATCAGTTCTTGCTGATCTATGCCTTTTCAAAGGTGGAGGGCATTCCTATGATCCTTGTGGCTCCCAGTTGGCCCAGAAATATGTGGTACTCGGTTATTCCTACACTTTGATGCCAGGAAGTCCACCTCTCGCAAGGTGTACCATCGAACCTGGACAGCTTGCTTGGGATTGATTTTAGCTTTTCTCCAATTTGGTTTGGATAAACACTTGGCTCCAAGTATGCTAAAGGCCAGATATCAGCGTTGATGCGCACTGCCTCATCATTCATTCAGAGATCCATTCACATGGCCTGTGCCTAAAAAGACTACAGGACTCATCACAGCAGAGCAACTCTGTGTGATCCATTAATCACTTTTGCAGTGCTTTGCAGGCTGTAGTGCAAATAATTGATCAATGCAAAAAAAAAATTAAATTTAATGCTTGTGTATTTAATTTTTTGTTCAATGGGAGAACTATGCCTATAATCTTCTTTGTAGTCTGAGTGTTTTTGCTTTTCCTGTGTACAATGTGCCTAAAATACAGGTGCTTGTACAGGGAGCTTTATGGCCAATAGAGGGCAGTGTTATCCAATGTAATAAAGTGCTCGCTGATGTTCACAAATTCAAAGGATGCCAGATATAAATGTTTGTTTTCTGTGTGTTGATGGGGTCTCTCTTCTGTCTATGATCGTAATTGATCATTTCAGTCTGACATTTACAAGGTTAGAATGCCCCAAGCTTTACTTGATCTCTTAACTCTTTCATGGTTTGAACAGCCTTCATAATAATTACATTACTGTTAATAATGGTTGCCCTGAAGCAACTAAAAACAAGTGACAAATTTTTTATAAGTAACTGTACTAAGTACTTATGTTAGCCATACGCTTTTAGATATTTCTTTTTCAACCCCTTTGGCATCTGATTGGCTGCAGTCAGTGTTCAGCAATCAGCCCTCAATTTTCCATTGAAACTTGCGGAGCCAGTTGGCGCTGACAGGGCCACCCATGGCCCAAACTTTAGCTGATTCAGGAGGAATCAGTCCAAAATGAAGCCGTTTATGGCTACCTTTTAGTGTTTATTCTGCTGGATAAAAGCAATGATCAGGACACTTTAGCTTGAGAATTGTTAACTAAAGGAACAAATATTGGCCATGTAACTGTTTAAAAAAAAATAAAAAATTCCAAGATGTAGTAAAAGAAATGTGGGAGAAGGGGGCTATTGCTGACCTCCGAAGAATATCTATTGCCTGGCTGTCTCTGGCTTCAACATTCTTAGTCACACTGATCCAGAAAAAGCCTGTAAATTGGAAAGTCACTGAAGTCAGAACTCTGCATACTTGTTCCAGGTTGTAGTCTCTGGAAGTATTACAGCCAGTGGATCAACATGACATCCACGCAACTAGTATTTTCTGAAAGAGAGGTAAAAAATTACTATTTTAATTTTCTGTCACTGCAGCCTTCTTTTAAAGGGAAAACATAGCATTTAAACAGTGTCGAAATTATATATAAAACCAGTCACTAAAGTCTGTTATAAACTTTAATGTTATTTCAGCCATAATTTTCAATATTTAAAAAAAAACATGTAAATGCACCATTGTTTCTATTTTAGCTTTGCATAGAGGAGGGTGAGACCCTTTACCAGTTTTTTTTTGTTTTTGGCTGTCTATGTTCCCCTTAGGGAAATGCACCCCTCTATTTGTAATGATGAGCATTGTCACAGAGACACAGTCAGGAGAAATCAGATAATTGTAATCAAAACATGGGGAAAGTCCTCCCTGTTTCTGGGGAGCTCTATAATGTGAGAATTCCATTCATTTAGAAGAGATTTCCATTATTTCTTGTTTTTTCCAGGACAGGTACTGAAGGAAAATTCTAACAGTAGGACACTAACTCTCTGCTCTATCCAAAACTAAAAAAAAGAAGTTTTAGGTTAACATACATTAAAGCAAAACTGAAGCCAAAACCTTTTTTTTTGGCTTGGGTTAGAGTAGAAAACTATACCTGGACCTGATACCTATACCTGATTGTCAAGGTTTGGTTAACCATACAATATTTGTTTTTGTTGTGGTGTCACAGGGTGTAGTGGAAATTACTAACTGGTAATGGTAACTATTTAGGCTCCATTCACTCATTAGAGTTTTCTACGTGCGGAAATGCACAAAACGCAAAAAGCAATGCATTCATATGGGGCTAGTTTACACCTGCGCGTCTTTCTGTCTGCACAAAAATGCTGAACTCGCCAAAAATACATGTTCGATTTCTGGGCGATTTTTAGTGTGTTCTGTCCCCATCTATTAAATTTTGCGCATTTTTCCACACATGTGCGACCGCAAGTTTTTCCATGCGAAAAAACGTGCTGAATTAAAAATGCTATGTGTGAATGGAGCCTTAATCTCTACAACCATGCACCATATTCTTGGTGTGATTTAAGTATTCTGTATTATTTACTTTGGATGCAGTGACGCATGATATAAGTGTGGTGGCCTTCTTAGGTGTCCTTTTCTGACAATTGCATTCTGTTTCTTCTGTGCCACTGTTCTATGTGGCCAACCTAAATATGTTGGACACTACATCCAAAGTTGACCAACGAAAGTGCAGAACTTCTCTACTTGGGAATCCCTTCACTCCAAGCTGCAAGCAACTGCAATGGTGAACCCTAACTCTCACCTCCTATATAACTAAGCTTAGATAATTATTTATAAAAAAAAAGTGTAACTCTTATTATAAAAATGTACGTTTCAAATTCTTCTGTTGTAAAAATAACTATTTTATTATCCTCTTTTAAATAATCCTCCTATTAAAGATGTTCTCTAAATCAGTGTTCCCCAACCCCCAGTCCGCAGTCAACCTACCGGTCCGCGGATCAAATGGTCCCGGGCCGCACAGTCTCAGTGCGGTCCGGTCCTGCAATATGGGGCAGTGCAGTGTCCCGGTGTTCGAACACCGGGGGCCCCGCACTGCCGACGGGCTTCACAGTGAGGGGGCGGGTCCTGTGACTCACCTCCCCTCCCGGCCGCGTCCATAGTAACAGGAGGCGGGAGGGGAGGTGAGTCACAGGAGTCGTGTGTGTGTCACACGTCCCGCCCCGCCCCCTGCAGTGCACACATCAAAACTCCCTGGCTGGTGTCTCGTTTAGGAACCTATAAGTGATGTATCTCTGTAATAAAAAGATATGTAATCTCCATGATTTGTTTGTGAAAAAATTCCAATAAAAAAGTTTTATAAAAACAACAAAAAAGTACACCACAGACTTTTTTGTTTTTATAAAACCTTTTTTATTGCAATTTTTTTCACAAACAAATCATGGAGATTACATATATCTTTTTATTATAGAGATACATCCTGGTATGTGGGTCAGCGTGAGTGAGGACGCTCTCCTGTGACCCCTCCCCTCCACTGCCTGCCAAGGAGAGGTGCTGCAGCCTGGTTGTAGGTAAGGTTCGGGAGTCTGTGGGTGATGGCTGGCTTGGGGGGATTGGGGACTGTAACTGGGTGGTATTCAGCATTGCTGTATAAAAATGATTCCTTATATAAAAATGGCTAAAACACTCTTAGCCTTTCAGATCCAAGAGTTTTATTGGAGTGCTTTCAGTTTCTCAGTTTCCTGTTAATTTTCTTCTGCTTTCTTCCACTGATTTATGACTTAAGGATTTCTCAAGCCACAGAGAAGATTAATAGCTATTTGTTGAATGCCAAGTTGGACTAGCCCATTGCTAGGCAAGAATTCTCAAATCAATTCTACTTTTAAAATTGTTCCCGAGGTGTAATGCATGTAGGGGATAACTGTTTCAGACACTAGTCATTTGATCTTAAATCATGTTCTCTGCTAGAAAGCAATAATGGTCTTTTCTGAATGACACCCTTGCTCATTTCTGTTGATCAGATAACTGTTGTGTAAAATGTGCCATCAAGGTAAATATACTGTTGGGGTAGAAGTGCATATATAGCTACATTTTTATAAATTGAATAGAAAATGGTTAAATCCCTTGTCACGTTTTTATTGCTGTGTCCTCCGTAAGTTAATTTACCCTTGCAGGGTTTAGTAAGAAGATTTACCCTCTCACGGTTTACCCTTTCACAGTTGCCATACTCCAAGAGGTGAGGGTAAGTCTTCCAATAGGAAGACATGTCCAGCAAAGCAGGGAATTCCCTTACTACAGATGAAACTCAAATAGAATATCGTGCAAAAGTTCATTTATTTCACTAATGCAACTTAAAAGGTGAAACTAATATATGAGATAAGACTCATTACATGCAAAGCAAGATAGTTCAAGCCGTGATTTGTCATAATTGTGTTTTTTTATGTCTTACAGCTCATGAAAACCCCAAATCCACAATCTCAGAAAATTAGAATATTGTGAAAAGGTGCAATATTCTAGGCTCAAAGTGTCCCACTCTAATCAGCTAATTAAGCCATAGCACGTGCAAAAGGGTTCCTGAGCCTTTAAATGGTCTCTCAGTCTCGTTCAGTAGGAATCACAATCATGGGAAAGACTGCTGACCTGACAGTTGTGCAGAAAACCATAATTGACACCCTCCATAAGGAGGGAAAGCCTCAAAAGGTAATTGCAAAAGAAGTTGGATGTTCCCAAAGTGCTGTATCAAAGCACATTAATAGAAAGTTATGTGGAAGAACGGCTTGAACTATCTTGCTTTGCATGTAATGAGTCTATCTCATATATTAGTTTCACCTTTTAAGTTGCATTAGTGAAATAAATGAACTTTTGCACGATATTCTAATTATTTGAGTTTCACCTGTATGTAGAGATTTCCTTTTAACTGTAATGTGTTGTGGCAGGAACTAAAGGGAAACCTCCCAAATGGATACACTAACTGTGTTTTAACACTTCTCTACTCTGTCAAAAACACATACATCAACAGATAACATTGGAGATTGCACTTAACTATGTTGATATATCAAAATGATCAAGTGATGAGTTGAGTCCCCATTTATTAACCCGTTTCTGACAGTGTAACACATGCACTATATTGCCAAAAGTATTGGGACACCCCTCCAAATCATTGGATTCAGGTGTTCAATCACCTCCATGGCCACAGGTGTATAAAATCAAGCACCTAGGCATGCAGACTGCTTCTACAAACATTTGTGAAAGAAAGGGTCTCTCTCAGGAGCTCAGTGAATTAAAGCGTGTTACTGTGATAGGTTGCCACCTGTGCAATAAGTCCATCCGTGAAACTTCCTTGCTACTTAATATTCCACAGTCAACTATTAGTGGTATTATAACAAAGTGGAAGCAACTGGGAACAACAGCAACTCAGCCACGAAGTGGTAGGCCACGTAAAATGACAGAGCAGGGTCAGCAGATGCTGAAGCGCACAGGGCACAGAAGTCGCCAAAAAATTCGAGCGGAGACTGCAAGCCAAGCCTTCTCGTCCAACATCAGTACCTGACCTCACAAATGCGCTTCTGGAAGAATGGTCAAACATTCCCATAGACACACTCCTAAACCTTGTGGACAGCCTTCCCAGAAGAGTTAAAGCTGTTATAGCTGCAAAGGGTGAGCCAACTCAGTATTGAACCCTATGGACTAAGACTGGGATGCCATTAAAGTTCATGTGTGTGTAAAGGCAGGCGTCCCAATACTTTATGCAGCTTCAAATAAAGTGGGCTTTTCTTTTATTGCAGCATGTTTGTGTGCAAGGAGTTCACCCGATCACACCCCCCAGCAGCGGGTTTGAGTTGTCACCGACAGCTATTGGTCTCAAACTAACAATTGGGAAGCATTTAGGGCCCGCTCCTGATCACATGATCCCTGTCATAGCTGTTTTTGAACCCTCCCCTGTACTGTTTTGTTGAAGTAACCATGAGCTTACAGCAGAAGGGAGAATGTCATTGACATAAGGCTTACTGACCTGGCCAGACAGAAGACTTACATCCATGGCAGCAAAAGGGTTAAAATGGAACTTCACTCTGCCCACCTAAAATTAAATTTTACATTACTAGCAACTATTCCTCTTTAAAAAAAAACAAGACAAAAAAAGGTACTACTCCAAGGAGCCCAGTGTTGTCTTCCTCACAGCTGGAGTTTGTGCTCCCAATCTGCTCCTGGGCCACCATCTTGATAGGAGATTCCCTGCATATGCAGACAGTGTGCAACTAGGGCATCTCCCTGCAAAGAAAGACCCAAGCGTTTCTGCACATGTGCAGGATCTTTTAATTGAAACACAATAAGACAGAGGTTAAAATAGTACATTGCCAGTATCACAAGGTTTTAGAAATCCAACATTATTTGAAGGTGTATGTAATGTTTTGTTTGAACCCATCACTCTTAATTTACTGACTACTATATAGAAATTAGACAAAAGAGACGGGAACCCTGGCGGATGGTACTGATGCAAATTTGTTCACTAAAATATCAACACTTTATTTTGTCCACAAACAGACCATAATATCAAAACATTACATTAAATTGCATCATACACATAAACTGATAAATTATCTTACCTAGCCAACTTGGTCAGTTTTTTCATACTTCATTATTGTCAGTCTGTATACATACATTTTGTACAATTGTATAATAGGAAACCGATAGGGCCCAAGGGCGAGAGATTTTTCTTTAATTTGTGATTTATTAACATCATATGTAAAAACAGGCGGTTACAGGTGCCTTGCCTGCGCATTGTGTAAAGGTGGCTGTGAATTTTTTGGACCCACACATGCTCAATTGCCTGTGACATTTCGGGACTCGCCCAGGAGCCGATCAGTGGCTTTGAACTCGCGCAGACAGCTGATCATCCCACATGCCATCAGGAGTCCAGAAATCTAAGGGGTCCAGAAAACTACCAGAAATGGGATACCTGGCGGTCCTACTTCCTTGGCAATTCTCCTGCTGCTGTCAATCACTGGAGGTGGATCTGAGGTTTTCCTTCAGGTCCTCCTCTGCTGATTGGCAGCAGTGGGTAGGTGCAATAGCCAGCCTGCTATTGGCTATTCCAGTTTGAAATGGCCAAAAGCAGCCTAGCTACTCATTCCCCTGCTATCTGTTTTGTTTGGGGTTTTTTTGTTCTGATGGTGGCTGGTATCAAAATAAAAAAAAAATAGAAAGGGCACCTCCCTGAAATGAGAAGGGTACCTCCCTAAAATGGGAAGCGCACCTCCCTGAAATAAAACTTGCAGGTTGGGATGTCTGGATGTATTATCTTAGTTTATGTTTCATTCTTAAATGCCTTCATAAGGACAATTGTCTCTAAATTGTCTCTAAACTGTTGCAAGCTGGCTGGGAACCTCCTGGACAACCGCTGAATACCCCCAAGTCACTCAGCTGAGGGTATGAGTCATCTTTGCAATAGTTTAAGAAGTGCTCAGGAGCTCTTCTAGGATGTGCGTCTGTTTGGAGGTTTTACTGTCACAAGGTAGTAGATGGACAGCTGCTGGAGACCGTAATCTTGTACTGGACAGGAAGTACAGGGAAATAAAAATGAGAGTTGGAGCTGTTTGGAAACCTGATGACTGTGAGTGCTTAGGCAAAAATGTAAAGAAATAATTTGCTGGGTATTGTATATTTGTTTCATCTGGATTCGTCATTAAAAAAAAGTTTGAGAGCCTAATACTACTTTAAGATAAGAACTAGTGAGTTCCTGCAATGACTGCTGTATTTCATATTGCTAATTTGGAACAAATTGAGTCTCTTATGAATGTGGCTGCTAGTCTGGTTTTCCTCACCAGCTTTGACAGATTTTTTGCAGTCATATGTGAGAAAACCGAGATTTAAAGATGGCCAGAGGTAGGATAATAATGTATTATGATAAGAGCAATTTTGGCAAAATTAGTATGGAAAACAAACAATCCAATTGGTAGACCTCAGAAAAAAGGCATTGGTGTACGAGCAGGCTGAAAAGTTTCAAACTATTCAGAGTCAAACGGGTAAAATTGTGTGTCATAGACCATAGTGTGGAATTTGCCTAACATGACCTGAATAGTGGATTGTCCCATAATTTGTTTTAAATCAGATCGCCCCCTTGTATTTCTTGACAACGTATCAATCAGGTTTTTAAAGGGCTGTATGCTCTAAAATGTGACCGTGCTTTCAGCTTTTTTTCTTTGCCAATTTGGTCTTTTAATTTTAGCAGACGGCAGAGACTTGCTTTTCTGACGCTTGTGGCTTATGGCTAAAACGTTTGTTTCCCTACAAGAACAATGCTTGCTGCAGCTTCATTTCCAAAATCCTAGAAGAGAACATAAGTTTTTGGACTTTGCATAATCTGCTTTGTCTTCATTCTCAGTGAGAGAGTTATTGGAATTTGACTTGAATTCAGTATTGATTACGTTTTACTGATGCCTTAGGACAGTTGCATGAAACAGCAGTTCATTTTCCTTTTTAGCATTTGCCTCAAACATAAAATGCTGAACGTTTACCTGTACTTTTGTTAAATCTTCCATTCAATATCAGATTATAATGTATAATTATTGGTACTGCCGCCCATGCTTTAATGTTGGTCAGCCAGGCTGCTCATTATCATGATGGGCTCAGGAGGGTGAAAAGCAAAGTACCAAATTCCTAGACTTAATAAAAATGTATACAATATTGTGTTTTAGGGCTCATGGTGCATTTAAGAGCAAAATTGAAGGTGCCTGCCGGTGAAAATGGCAGTTTAGGAGTTTAGTAGTATACATTTTGCTGTATTGCTGACTGCTTAGTGGACCTACCATGAAGCTTAGTTTACCAGACTAATCTCTCTTGCATAAAGCATCTCATACCCCTAGGATTAAATCTGGTCCAACATTAAATATGCTATTTTGCTCCTGTGACAAGTGATGTGCTGAACCATAGTAACGCAGCTGTGCTTGCATGCAGAATCTTGGCCCACATGTGTCGCACTGTTTTAGGGATCTCTGACATGGATGTTTATAAAGAAAGCCATGAAAGTGCATTCATAAATAGGTCATTCAATTCAGTGTACATATCTTAAAACATCACCCCTTTTATCACACCAGCTATATTACACAGTGTTGATTTTCATACATAATTTGTAGAACAGGAATACATAATAGTTTTTTTTTTAAAATATTAATAAAAACATTAATGCTTTGCATCCTTCAGAAAGTGGAATAAAATGTTTACGGATAATAAAATCTGTAGTCGTATTTGGCTGTTTACTTTTATAATACATTTCTTTAAAATTGTAAGCATTGTACACAGTTAGTACTTTTATGTTTTTATTCCCAACTATTTAGCTGCATCTTAAGTACTTAAAGCTCACCATAAATAGTACAATGATTTTACAGTCATTTTGTATTATCTCATTTAGGTTTGCCAAAACGATGTAATATGAGGGCCTACATACAATATCTAATCTGTATCCAATCAGGTAGTTCCTTGCACTAGGTAGATCTAAGATATTGCCTTTTTAACTGCTTGAAATCTGGCTTTGTCTTATCTTTCCATAGTGTCATGCACAACACAAATGGGACTGGGAACTGGAGGTTATGCACTGTGAGTCATTAAGGCTCTGTTCTATACCACAATGTCAGTAATGCTGGGCACACACCTTACAACCATCGCAAGACTTTTGTCTCCTGATGGTTGTAAGGTACTTTAAAAAAAACTTACGATCTGCCTATCTTGGACAGGCAGATCGTACTTGCGATGATCACAAGCCACGCCCCCCTAAGGGGTGGGCTTCCGATGACCGCAATGCCGAACGGGCAGTGTGCGCTTGCGCACACCGGCCCGTCCGGCTTTTATCGTACGAACATGCTACACACCCGCCGAACATTGTACAATGCCTGGCGGGTTTTCGAACATGTTCGTAAGTTAAAAGTCGTGCGACCTTACAGTAGTAGAGGTCACACGGCTTCCACACACCTTACGATAATCGTACGATCGCGGGATTTGCCGCGATTATCGTACCATTATCGCAAGGTGTGTGGGGACCTTAAGGCTCTGTTCTATACCACAATGCTATCAGTTTGACACGTTTCAAGCAATAGGACTTATAGGCAGGGCCGGATTTACTCTACCTGCTGCCCCAAAGCCAGGTTCCGCAATGCGCCCCCCTCCCCGCCAGTTCCCCCCAATCAATGTAGAATGGCAACCGGATGGCAGGATCAGCAGGGTTAGTTTTACATTCTTTTTAATTTTTTTTTTTAGCTTATTGTTTTACTTTTTTATTTTTTATCTTATTTATTTTTTAATATTTTTCTTATGTTTTACTTTTTTTATCACCTTTACTTTTTTCATTTAATTATAATTTCGTCTTCTTTTTTTTATTTATTTTTTATTTTTTCTATCAATTTTTTTCCCCCCACTTAACTATATTTCTATCACACAGGAGCTAACAAGCCCCTGTGTGATATTTGGAGGTGACAGGTTCTCTTTATTGACCCTGTCACCACAATACAGGGGTTATAGCACAGCACTGTGCTGGAACTCCTGTGATAGATGAGAGGGGAGGACAGCCCTCCCTCACTGTTTACACGGAGCGGCAGGGTTACTTTTAACCCTGCCGCTCTGCTCCCAGCATCGGCGACCAGTGAGGAGAGAGACTCGGACGGAAAGGCTGCAGACATATTACAAGTGATCGCGACGACATCGAACAAGCGGCTTCCTCATGCTACATTTAGTCCTGCCTTCCCAAAGCAGGAATAAATGTAGCAAGCAACTTGGCACCCGGAACTGCATGTTCCGACCGTCGGGGGACTCCACACCGCTGCCGCCCCTCTGCTCCCTGCTGCCCCGAGGCCGGGCCTCTGTTGCCTTGTGGGGAATCTGGCCCTGGTTATAGGGTGAGGTTTTTGGGAAACTAACAGGAGGGCAGAGCACATGGATAAACCTACCAGTGTGTGATTATCTTTTGTAATTCAAGCTGGTGACACAACTGTAACAGGAAATAGTTGTCACTATGCTGGCTATACAACGCGTTAATCGCATAGGTGTTTGAACAGAATTTCACATATTTTGTTAGGCCAAACTGTACACATATACTTGTTTTTTTTAAAATGTTTATTTGCCTGTTTGGAGCTTGACTTTCTTGTTTTCTACTACACAAGCACCGCATCTTGATATAATTTAGTTGTCATACATGACACAGAATCCTGTTGATCTAGGCTATGTTAGAACACAATGAACCTGCCTTGCATTCATACAGCTTCCATCTTCTGTCTTACCCCTACTTGCAGCTGCCTATCGCTAGAAGATGTAGAGAAGTAAGGAATGGGTTATATGACCTGATGGAAAGAATAGGTCGTGACAAGGCAAACTAGCTGGCACTGTTGTACATTTTTTTTAACATGTAAATTACATCAACCTAGTGTTGATGTAATTTACAGTGTTTTGTATGCAATATAAGAGCGTGTTACAAGGCTTTTCATTTATGGCATAGATTTGTAAAACAGCTGCAAAAACAGCTAATGATGTAGTATTGAATTTTTAATCTGGATGTTTATATATCTGTGTATTCTGTTAATTAGCTCCTAGACCATTTCATTCATTTTTAATGTTTCATCATATTATTGCTTTTACAACATGTTAATAAACATGTAATATTTATTGAAAATGAGTTGCTGCTGCCTACTTATAATGGCCATCGTAATGAATGTCTTTTCATAAGACCTTTCTAAATATGTCTAATAAATGTAAATCAGTTGTCAAGCACTTGCATGACTTATTTCAAAGACTACTGAAGTGCTATGTATAGCAGGCCGCCTCAATAAATGTGTGACTCAACCTGCAATATTGGAAGACGGTTGCTATTAATAGCCACTTTTATTTTTTATGGTAGAAAATAAAGGAAGAAGTAGATATTGCGTGTGGAAGATAAAACTTGTTTGTTTCAATTCATGCAGATTAAATGCATAAATCCATCTATTGCCAGACATTGCTGACATCTGGGGGTAGAAAGTATTTACAAGTTTATTTGAAACTCACATTATGACTGTACTAACTGCACCATTTTGGGGCCCCCAACAATGTGTGTTGAACTACCTATGAGAAATTATTGGGAATCATTTGCAGTTTGACTGTAGACTCATTGGTTGTGTGAATCTTTAGTGAAAATACTTAATTAAACATGATGGTTAAGAGTGCCCTGCCCGTGAGGGCTTACAATCTAAAAGTGAAAGGCAAGTGATACATGAGGAGGTAGCTTTGTGGGGATGAGTTGTTTGAGAAAGTGATAGTTCAGTGGTTAGGTTGAGGTGAGATAGGCTTCCCTGAACAGATGAGTCTTAAGGGATGGCCTAAAGGCAGTCGGAGTGGGAGATAGTCGGACAGGTTGGGGTAAAGAGTTCCAGAAGATGGGAGAGACGCTAGAGATGTCCCGGAGGCGAGCATAGGAGGAGTTGACGAGGGAGCTGGAAAGCAGGAGGTTATTGGAAGAATGGAGGGGACAGTTAGGGTGATATTTTAAGACCAGGTTTGAGATATAGCCAGGGGCAGAGTTGTGGATGGCTTTTGTAAGTCGTTGTTAATATTATGAATGTCATCCTTTGGGCTATTGGGAGCCAGTGCAGGGATTGGCAGACACTGAGCGGTTGGTTAGGTGAATGAGCCTAGCAGCAGCATTCATTATAGTCTGAAGGGGGGTTAACCTGTGTAGAGGTAAGCCAATGAGGAGGGAGTTGCAATAGTCAAGACGTGTAATAACCAGTGAGTGGATGAGTAATTTAGCGGTTTTATTGGTGAGGAAGGGGCCTATTTTGGAGTTACGAAGGTGAAGGCGGCAGGATTTGGATAGTGATTGGATGTGGGGAAGAAAGGTGAGGTCCGAGTCAAGGATGACACCTAGGACCTTGGCATGGGGGGAGGGATGGATAGTGGTGTTAACAATCTCAAGGGAAAAGGTGGGGGATGGTGCACGGGGGGAGGAAATATCATGAGTTTTTGAATGGTTGAGTTTTAACAAGTGTTGTGACATCCAGACCGATATGTCAGATTAGTGACAGGCAAGGACACCAAGGGGGTGAGTTGTGGAGTAGAAAGATAGATTTGACAAAGATGGTATTGGAAGCCATGTGAGATTATTAACTGACCAAGGGTGTAGATGGAGAAGAGGAGGGGTCCAAGGACTTAGCCTTGGGGGACCCATACAGGAAGAGGAAAAGAGAAGTTAGATTTGTAGGTGACACTAAAGGAGCGCTTGGATAAGTAGGAGGAGAATCATGAGAGAGCAGAGTCTTGTCGGCCAAGCAAGTGGAGTTTTTTGAGGAGGAAGCAGGTGGTCAACTGTGTCAAAAGCAGCAGAAAGGTCTAATAGCAAGAGTAAGGAGTAGTGGCCATTGTTTTTAGCTGTTAGTAAGTAATGCCCCAGGACAAACTAGAAAGTAATGGGCCTGGCAATGAAGATTATCAGGTATAAAGCACTGGTCCACCCAAGGAAGCATTGGATGTGATGCTGACCATTGCAGCATATAGAAAGTAATGAGATCAAAACTTGCAAAATATCAGGTAAACAATAGGCCTGATACAAAATATTATAGAACAAATAAAATAGTAAGCACCAGACCTGATGCTGAAAATTATACAGTATAAAGCACAGATCCATCCATTAAGAAACAGTGTACTAATCAGCCTGCTCTTACAACGCACAGTGGCAAGTATTGGCACAATGTCACTCCAGTAAATAAACAGCAGATGGAACCCACACATGGAAATGATAAGCACACTCTAGCTGCAGTGGGCTAATCAGGACTTACCTTAAATATGCCTCTTGATCCGATCATCATCTTCTTCCTTCCACTTGTTTTCAGCAATCCCTCCAGCATTGGTGCCAGTCTCTGATACAGCACAGACACCCTGTGTACCACGGTGTCCTTCTGACGTGCACTCTCATGGTTGTGTGCATTCACTCTCTCCTCTTCTCCCTGCCACACGTTTCAGGTTTTGATTCTGATGAAACGGGCTTGCCCCATGAAATGCATCAATCTTGGCTGACTGCGGCCGGTGGATGGTGATGTGACCGGAGGCTACCGTGTTACATAGTCATGGTGATACCATGTTGTGTTAACAGACAGTGTGGCCTCTCGTTTGTTGTTAAAGCCTGATGAAAATGTTTGCTTGTGAGTACATTTATCCCTTGTTTTATTTATCCTAATAAACAATTTTACATACGAAGGTGGCGCTCTGTTCCCTTTGATGTAATATGAGGACCTACCTGATCTATCCACTACTATCTATCTACACACTTTTTGGTAGATCTGAAGGAGATTGTACAATCAGATTGTATTGAGCTTTACATGTTTGTTATGACACCACAAGGTCCAGCTTTTCTTGAATTGTCAAACTTTAACTTGATACTGGTTCTCATAAAAACACAAACTGGTATCACAAGCTGCATACTGTTTATTCCTGAAGTCAAAACATGCTGTAAACAAACAAGGCTCCTCCAACTCTAACATGTTTCACCAAACGGCTTATTTAGAGATCTCTATGAATAAGCTGTTTGGCTAAACATGTAAGTCCAGGTTCACACCAAGGCGTTTTTTAAGCAGTAGAAAAAGCGCTTTTAAATGCCCAACACAAGAAATGCCAATGGCCCCTGTTCACATCTAAGCAGGAAAACGCCAAATGCAGAACAAAATTATGTGAGCTTTTTTTGGCAGTTTGAAGCTCGTTTTTCCCCCATAGGCTTTAATGGAAATGCCAGGAAATATGTGGCAGAAGCATGTTCCACATTTACATGCGTGTTTTGTCCATTGACCTCAATGTTTCCTGAGCTGCCAGTCAAAATGCACGTCATGTGCACACATTTTATAAAGAGTTATGGACACCGGCACTCCAAAGTAGAAAAACGTCTTTTATTGACGCATCATGCAACAATACACTTATTGCAACGTTTCGGGGTCACACAGGATCCCCTTCATCAGGCAGAACAAGTGAAAATTACAAACGGATATGGACAAGCATTTATACACATCCTTGTGCACACATTTTCACGCGCATAAAAAAATGTGCCAAACGTGCAAAAAAAACACATGCTGAACCTACAAACGCACAAAAATGATGCCGCCTTGGTGTGAATGAAAAGAGTTGGAGGAGCCTGTGTTGGTTTACAGCAGGGGCGCCCAAACTTTTTCATCTGGGGATCTACTTCTCAAATAACGAGCTCAGGGGAATATTCGGGTCTAAAAAGCCCCCTGATATTTCACTTTTAAAATAGAAAAAGAAATTGAGGACACAGGCCTCAATCTCTTTTTTTCTGCAGCCTCTGTTCTAAATAAATGGAAATCACAGAGGCTTCCCATTCATTCAGAAACTATTTTAGTATCATCCAGTTTCTGAATGGGGAGGAGCCTCTATACAGAGTGCTACTCCCCATTGAGAAACTCATGAATGAACAGGAAGTGACGTAAATCACTTCCTGTTCATTCATAACTGGGGACACATAGTACTATGTGTCCCCAGTTATTTACAAACACTGGAGTGATCAGCTGATCACTCCAGTGTTTGTCCTGCACAGAGGATCAGAACATATCACTGATATGTACCAATCCTCTGGCGCTTGGCCACACACACAGGGGGGCTCAGCTTCTTCTCTGTATCCCAGCTGCTCTCCTGGGCAGAGGCAGCGGGGGAAACCGAGGAGAAGTAAAATAAGCGCTGCAGCCATGGGGACAGTGGAGGAGGGATCGCGGTGAGGAGAGAGAGAGTCGCCGGCTGTCGGATACTGGCCGAGCATCTCTCTCTCCTCACTGCTCGGTCTTCTGTGATATCGGCTCCAAACTCTCTCTCCCCGCCGCAGCGATTCGTTCACTTTTTCTTGGATCCCCGCTGCATACAGATGGGGAGAGCAGCAGGGATCCAGAGAAGGCCTAGGACATTGTGATCTACCAGTGATCGCTACGCGATCGACCTTATGGGCCCCCCTGGTTTACAGCATGTTTTGACTAAAGGAAGAAACAGTATCCAGCTTGCGATACCAGTTGTTTGTGCGGAAATTGTCTGTGAGAACCAGTTTTAAGTTGCAGTGTGCCTTTTTTTTTTGCACCGAAGAGAGGGATGGGGCTGTGTGACCGCAGAACAAGGAATATGAGCGGTGGATGCTTTTGTGAGTTTTGTCAATAAACTTTGTTTCTATTTACACATTTAATATATTTATGAAAACATAAATCGACTATTGGTGAAATGCGTAAATAGGCATTTTTATACGCCTCATCTAAATCCTTTGAACTAAAGCCATATGCTTTGAAGCTGATGATTGAGTACTAGTATGAGTTATCTTTTCTTTTAGTTTCTCCAGCTTGGTCTGAATGTGAAGGAAGACTTTGTCATAAAATGGAAGTGCTTTCATCTGTATCACCAGGACCCGTTAACTAAAATGTTTTCCACTCCACTTGCTTGGTTTGTATGTCTTGTTTAGTTTGTAGAGATCTTCAGCCCAAAGGCATTTGAAGAGGAGGCAACAGCAGTAGAGTGAGAATCGAAATGGATTGTGCTCATAATTTATAGAGACTGAGTGCAGGCAAAGTGTACGCTATAGGACATATTTGGTGCAATTGTTTAGGATGTTCCTGTTCATCTACTGAGGGCAGCCATCAATCAAGAGCTGTTATACCAAATTCTCTTGTGCATTTTTTTGTCTACTTATTTGGTAGAAAATGTTGAATGGATTGCTAATTAGAAGTGTTTTTTTCCCCATATTATTCTTACATGCAGACAATACAGGGCTCTTTCCCTTTTGCATTTTAATGTACAGCTGAGTATAATTTACATTGGTATGCAGAATACAACATAATAATTCCTTCCTTCCTCCGTGCTGTGTTGTGACAGCAATTGTTTAATTCTAACAGTTTACAGGATAGAACTACTAATGTTTACAGTTTAGAATGCACAAAGATTTTCAGCTGTCTGAATTTTTGTGGAATTGTAATGTAATTAAACAAAACAAAAAAACTGTTCTGACCAACTAAGTTAGATGACTGAACTTAAATATATTTGGGACTGCTTAGGAGTCGAATAGCACCTACTATTGCTGTTCTAACATCCACCATTGTGCAAACAGCAGTTGAAATATGGGGCTATACACATGTGGATTGCATATCCACAGTAAGACCAAGTGCTTATATAATTTGATCTGCCACTGTTCATAGTTAGCAGCCAAGATCTAATACAGCTAAGATTGAATCTGACTGGTTGCTATAGGTAACAGCTCCAATTTTGTTCCACCAGCTCCATTTTTTTCAGATAGGCATCAGACATAAAGGTTAAAGCGGATCTTTACACTCAAAAATCTAATTCCACCAATGCATCCCTCTATGTATGATGTTTATTAATAGCATAGACATGTCAGGTGTACACTGGGCTTGCCTTATCAGCAGAGTATTGCTGGGAAATCTCATGAGATCTCAGGGAAAATGCATTTTTCTCCCCTGAGATGTGCATGGTCACATGTCTAGTCACATGTGCAAGAAATCCAGGAAGTGAAAGGAGAGCTAGTAATCTGCCCTTAGTAAATATGGCCACTGTCAGGAGACTGGGAAAGAAAAAAGATTATAAAGCATGCAATTATCTATAGAGCTGCAACAACTATTCGATTTAGTCGATTAAAATCGACGATGGAAAAAGTCAACTTTTTCCATCGTTGATTAATCGGCTATCTATTGCCTGTTCGCGGCGCCACGCCCACCACACACGCTGGTTAAGCCGCACAAGCCACGCACACATGCTTCTGCTCCTCTCCTCCCTGTGAGCTTCCTGACTCGCCACTGCCCGCCGACAATCAAGGGCCCACGATTCAAAGTAAGTCACTCAGCAACGAGATTCTAAACCTTTTTAATGTTTCCTGTTTTTAAAAAAAGCGGCACACTGCAGAAAACCAGCAGCTATAGAGGAACAACAAATCCCAGCAATAATACATTAAGCACCTACTGTATTGCTGGGATTTTTTGTTCCTCTATAGCTGGTGGTATTCTGCATTGTGCCGCTGTATAATCAGGGGTGTGGAATTCCTATCGCCCGACGCCCGGGACATGCAGTTTCGGTCGCCGGGCGAGTAGTTTTTTTTTTACATTTAGCCCTGCTCCGGACAAACAGAGCTAAATGTACAGAGCGGTGCCACCGCTCTTTTTTATACCAGTGATCTAATTAGATCACTTGTGTGAAAATCCGCGGCTGTTGTGTCCGGTCACCGCCGCCGTGACCACTGCACACAAGCTCACTATAGAGCCCGAAGAGCAGGAGAAGAACGGACTTTCTTCGTCTGCTCTGTGTAATCACTGAGACCGTTGCGCTGTGATCACAGTGCCACCTGTCTCAGCCGTCAGGAACTGCACAGAACATCAGTTCTGTGTTGGAGGGCAGGTTCCATAGAGAGAACCTGTCACCTCCAAACTATCACATAGGAGTTTTTAAGCCCTATGTGATAGGAATAAAATTTAAGTGGGAGAAAAAATACATGAAAAAAAAAAATGAAGTTATAAAAAATATATAAAAATAAGTGATAAAGTTAAAAAAAAAAGTTGAAACCAATCCTGCTTCCACCATCATCTGCATGCAAATAAATGCATGCATAGGACATTGTGCGTGTGCGTTGAGTGCTGCCGCCATTCCACTGTGTGCCATATTGTGGTAGCCAAGCAGCAGCACCCTCCTTCACGCACAATGTGCATTAAAGGAGAACTATGGGGTCAGTGTTTTTCCCCTTAGTTCCCGTGAGGGTCACGGGTGGACATAAACTAGCGTCCTCCCATGACCCAAAGCTCAGTATATAAGGAGCTACAGCTCGCGGTATACTGAGACCGCCGCAGCCGACACAGATCCTGACATTACTGTCGAGACCCACCCAGCTGCATGATTGACAGCTGGCTCTGCCTATCTAGAGGCAGAGCCAGCTGTACCCGCCCGCTCCCCCGTTCGTTCTTCCAGTTAGTGCTGGAGGATCGGAGCGCGGAGGGGGAGAATCCCTGCAGGGAGCCGTGAGTGACAGTTACGGCTCTCTGCAGGGACAGGATCATGAAGTGAGCGAGCGACGGTATGTTTGCCCTCACTTCCTGATCTATAGAGCCGACCGGTGACAGTTTAATTGTCACACATCAGCTCGAACTATGAGGCTGAGTGAAACTCACACCTCATAATTCTCCTTTAACCCCTTCGTGACTGACGATGTACAGTGTACGTCGCCAGCATCGGGGCTGTTTAAACAGACTCCCGGATAAGATTTTCTCTAACCGGCAGTGCCGTAGGGGGAACATCGACCCAGCTTGCCGTGCAACCAGAAAGCGGGGCAGCGACTAATGACCCACCCCGATTTCCTGATTGGTTGGGAAGCTGGCTTCCTGGCCAATCAGGCCATTATTCACCGCCCGGTTTCCTGATTGACTGGCTCAATGCTTATTGGCTGTGAAGCCGGTTTCCTGGCCAATTACGATCAAGCCAGCCAAACAACATGGAGTCGGTTTCCCTGGCAATCAGGAAGCTGGGTAGCATGTAATTACCTGCTCCCCAGCTTCCTGATGGCATGGAGCAGGCTTCCTGGGCAAACAGAATCATTGCTCGTGCTCGATACCCAAAAACCTATATCGGTGCATCCCTAGTTTTGATTAAAACAATTTTTTTGTTTTGGGCCAAGTAGATTGTCATGAGTAGATTCGGCCCCCACTTTAGCCCTTGGACAAGTAGTTTATTTTTTAAATTTCCACACCCCTGATAATGTATTATTGCTGGGATTTGTTGTTCCTTTATAGCTGGTGGTATTCTGCAATGTGCCTCTGTATAATGTATTTTTGCTGGGATTTGTTGTTCCTCTATAACTGGTCAGTGGTATTCTGCATTGCGCCGTATAATCATTATACAGCGCACTACAGAATACCACCAGCTATAGAGGACTACAAATCCCAGCAATAATACATTATACAGCGCAATGCAGAATAACGCCAGCTACAGAGGACTACAAATCCCAGCAATAGTACATTATGGTATAATGTACTATTGCTGCGATTTGTTGTATTCCTCTAAAGCTGCTGGTATTCTGCATCGCGCCGCTGTATAATGTACTATATTGCACAACATTTTTTTTTCTACTTCCACCACTCCAAGCTCCTGTGATGGAATACAATCTCAATACAAACTAGTAGTCCATCACTGGAGCCTTTTTTTTTTTTTTTTACTGATTAATCGAACTTAATAATCGGCTAACCGATTTTGAAAATAATAAATAGCTGCAGCCCTAATTATCTAGAAGCATGCGTTTGTAGATTGTCATCACTAAACTTTTTTCTGAAGGTGTGTTTGTTCTTATTTTAAAGATATGGGTAAAGTTTCACTTTAAATGCATGCAAGTGACTCTAGTGCCACCTTTCATTTTATGGAACAGTAAATCACTGTTGAGCAACATGCTTCTAATTGTGATACTGATACTTTCTCCCTGGTGTGTATTATAAAAGAATAGAAATGCTGGCAGAGAAGCACAGATGTGATTTTGAATTACAGTTCTGAAGTAATTAACAATATGTTGTTTGCATCAAAACTTGTAACCTAGATTTTTTTTGGGTAGGATGTGTGAGCATTGTCATGGCTTTAATGCCTTTGGCCACCACTTCAACAATGAGACTGAGATGTAAACACCAGAGAGGATTTAGGTTATGTATTAGAGAATTACAATTTTCAGGTTTTCATTTGCTAGTGCAGGTTAGCAGATGGAAAATGGAGAAGTCATTGAATACATTTTAAAGAATTAAAACTAAACAATAAAGGTGATCAGCGCCAGTAAGTGTAATGTGGAAATATGAGCTACCAAGCACTAAGGATATAACTAAATATCTAGTTTTTTCACATTTTAAAGAATTGGTTATAGATTCTTCCCTTGATGGAAGAGAGCCAAGGAGGGATAGAATGTGTGATCAATTGGTAACAGAGTAGGAGTATTATCATGGCCTAGCTCTCCCCATAACTAGCTCACAGTTTACCCCTGCTCCTTGCACATAACTGACCACTCCATGCCATTTACGTGTGGAGAGAAAAGCTTCCCAGCAAGCCCCCAACCTTGTCCCTGGTGCCAGCATGTACATCTGGCCACTCCACACCACTGATATGCAGGGCGCCGGGTAGTCTGTCTGCAAGCTGCGGCCTTTAATCACCCAGGTGCTGCAAACTGCCCCCAGCCAGCTATAGTCCTGTTCCGTGGCACCTGCCACTCTACACCGCCTGCGTGCAGGGCCACAGGTAGTTGGACCTTCAGCTTTCCATTACCCCAGTGCCACAAAGTTTTGACGGACATGGCAGGTGTCCTCTTCCTCTGCTGTGACAGTGCCACACTTCTAATGTGACTGGGGTGGAAGTAGGCAGAGTCTGTCGCTATGGCAACTGGTGGCCAAATGTCCTGCAGTGAACATTATGAGATTAGTGAGAGGAGCAGTGACACAACCAATCAGAGAAGGGCAAGAACAGTTTGGAGGACCGGATGTTACAACCCTAACCAGTGATGAAGAAAACTGTGGATAAAGGTAGGTTGGTATTTCAATATTTCCTAGTAAAACAAGCATTATATTCTGCATTGGCTGAGACATTTTATTTCACCTTTTCTTGGCGTTTGGTCTTTAAACTTTATTTTTTAACCCTTAATTTCTTTGCATTTAAACCGTTTTTAAAAGTCTATAGTGCAGTAAAACATGCATATTAAATTGTTAAATGTACTACTGTATATATTTTAGTTTATTTAATGATTTGGGGGTGAATATCCCTAGCATCTTGGCCTTTTATGGCATTAAGTACTTCATCAGCTTGAATGGTTAGACTAACGGTTAATTAATCCGTAGGAGGTGCTTGTATATGTTAGTAATTGCAGAGGTACTGAGGAGCACTTTCATGTGGCCCAGTTTTAATAGGACAGTGTGTTCCAGTTTTGCCAGGTCAATGTTTTGGATTCTTGGTATACATAAATGTTGTTACCCTGAGACTCTACCACTTGCCTGTCTATGTTCTATATTTTAAAACATGACAGCCTTCCAGGCAACAAACATTTTGTAACATCCAGTTTTGATTTAGGTTACCAACATTAAGCTCATTCTGTTGAAACAATTTTATGTTAAGTGAAATTTACTGCAAACTGAAGTAATTTTACACTGTGATTGTTGGAGTCCCAATCTATTACACCATAATGTATAACTGATTTGTGATGTGCATAGAGGAAGTTTTATGTTTAAGCATGTAGCTTTATGTGAAATGCATTATATAACAATGAACTAGTAGGGATTACCTCATGCACCATTTTTAACCTTTTTTTAAATATTTGTTATTCATAAAAATCTTATTTGATGTTATACAAGAGCTCTCGGGTCTGGTGATTCACTTAAGTGCTAACTGTTGCATCGTAGGAGGAAGGCATAGTCACATGCTCTTCCATACCCAGTGCATTACTTTACATTTATCGACAACCTCATCTGCCATATAGTTGCCCACTCCCCTATTTTATCCAGGTCCTCATGTAATGTTCTACTGTCTAAGTCCGTGTCTATTACCCTCCTGATTTTATTATCATCAGGAAACATGGCTATTCACGCCATCCCCGATATCATTAATAAATAGGTTGAATAGTATGGGGCCTAGCACAGAACCCCGAGGCACACCACTCATGACCCTAGACCAATCTGAAAAGGAGCCATTTATCGATACTCTCTGGACACGTTCCTGTAGCCAGTTCTCTATCCATGTATACAACATTTCATCTCTGCCCACAGACCTCAGCTTGTGTAGTAAGTGTTTATGAGGTACTGTGTCAAATGCTTTCGAAAAATCCAAATATACTACATCCACCGGCCTCCTTCCATCCAGATCTCTACTTACCTTTTCGTAGAATGTTAGGAGGAATTTTATATCTTTTTTGGGGACACATAGAGGTTTTTTGGTGATATTTAATCACCACTGGGCTTTTTTTAATTTGTTACTAGATAAAGATCATTCTCTCATCCACAACACATGCTAGAACCTACTACTTTTACCAGAATAGCATGTGGGTGGTTCTGGGCTAAGTTGTCCTTTCCATTCTACAAAGCAGGGCAGAGGAGGAATTGAACTGCAGATTGGATTATACCCCTCTCCTCTGTGTGTGCTGCCACCTACCCCTCAGTTCTGTGCATGCTATACATCACCACCCTCTCTCCTCTATGGTCAGCCGTAATTTAAAAAATGGGGGAGGGGTCAAACTGTTAACCACACTATCTCAGCAAGCAAGGCACGGATCAGAATGGGACCAAGTACTCCATGCACTAGGTCCCCTGAGGAATTTCAAACAGATTTAAACATTATAGTGATACTTTAAAACAAGCCCTTTTTCTTAGCTCTGTAGCTACAGACAGTGTTTAGAAATTCAAAGTTCTTATCAGAGACACTGAAAACACAATTTTGTTAAATTATGTGTAGAGCAGAATTTTGGAAGAATGACAATCCTTTAATGCAAATACACTTCAAGTGTTTCTAAGCTGTTGGAAACTGGCTTAAGAGTCCTTCCTATGAATCTTAAGGATGAACTACTTAACAGTACAAGCAACTAGGACTTGTTTAACACTCTTTTACTGCTTGTTAAGCGTATGTAAATACTTTATTGTCCATATTTGAAAGCGGAATTTCAGCATGACATAGGACCTTTGTCATAAATGAAAAACCAAGATGTAAAAAACTATGCATGCCCTTTGTTTGCTACACAAAAGTCTGACACTTTTTAGGGATTATTATCTGACAAAGTATGGGGCAAAATGAGCATTAAAATCATGTTAAATGGCAACGTATTTGGGCATAGGCATGACAAACATCCTCATCAAAGCTGCTTGAAGCTGGCTGAAAGCTTTTGCAAACGCTTTATACACAGACTGTTTTAGCAGCTGAAGCCTGTGTGAAAAGGCCAATGGGTTAGATGAGAAGTTGCTGTTCCATTTGTGGTTTTTGTGGAAATTGGCAAAGGTAATCCCAACCTCTAAATTAATTTATGTAATGATGCATCATATATATGTATTTATGGAAGTGGATATAACAAAAAAAAGGCAAGTAAATAATTTTCTGTCTTTTATTAGATGTCTAAAAGAGACTGACTTGTAAACAATATGAAAAAATAAAACCCTGCGCCTATGTTTCATTTTAACTATGTATATGGGACCAGTTGTGAGCTGATACACTGGACAGCTGAGTGCTTCCTCTTTTTGTTAATCTGCATATCACTATATTTGACACACTATCAAAAATAAAGTTAAAAAAAGTAAACCTTGTGTGTAGATTCTGCTTTAATTCTAGTTTGCTGTAGACTTTTACAGAAACCTTTTTTTTAGCATAAAGTCATGCTAGATTTCTTCTTGGCAAACATTTTTATTCTTGATCAATACTAAATACTGTAATCTTGTTTAAGTTCAGTGACATTTTTTCCAAATATCCCCTAAAGTTGTTTCTGTCCTTTGCCAAATTTGTGAGATTTTCTGCTTGATTATTCACACAATTCCTCTGGCTTGCATGTGGACGGAATATGCAATGACCATCCTTTTCATAGATATGCAACTAAACTGTGTATGTGTTTTTTCTTTTTGTTGTTGTTGTTTTTTTATGTAACCACTTTTAGACAGGTAAATGGTCCCTTGAAGATATTTAATAATCCAGATTTGTTTTTATTTTTGTGTAAAAATAAATAAATCAGTGATCGTTCATTTATACCTTTTTGATTTATGTGATTTTGTAATAATGGTAAAATATAGTTTAGACTATCTTTCAAGATTACTTGCTTGTTTTTCCTAATCAGAGAGAGATTACTAGTTAATTCAGGTTCACCTATAAATGATGCAGATACATAAATGTAAGGTTTGAGACATACAGTATATGGGAGTATATTTTCATTTACATAATCCCTTACATATATTCCACATAGTTTTTCTCCCAGCTCAAACATTTCTGGGTTCTGAGCAGTGAAATGCTTTAGAAGACCCCCAATACTGAAGATTACCAAGCATTCATGGCTGACAAATCCTGGAAGGAGATGACTAACAAAATAAAGTAATGCACCCATCTGTGAAATATTTCAAGGTCACAGCTGAGTTGGCCACAAGATATCTAGCTAAAAAGATAGAAGTTGACAGTAGTTAGAGTTTGGTAATATTTGTTCAGTGAGCGTGAAATGAAATTTAACAGTGTGCTTTGACTGTATTTCTTTATTAAGGTTGTTTTGATTTCTTGGAAAATAAAATATCAGTTTATCATTATTAACCTATACAAGAACACATGGCAGTCTCTCAAATAAAACTTCAGAAATCCGGAGATTAGTCAAAGGATAAACACACAGAACTTCATTTTAGAAAGGTTTTTAAACTGTTAATAGAATCATGGAAGAAAAAGCGGAAGCCTGGTTTTAGGACATATCTCTTTTTGTGGAATAGTCAAGTGAGTAACAGTGATGCATCCCTTTCCAGTCCTAGAAGGGTCAAGCACGATACCCTAAATAAATTAAAAAACAGACAAAACCCATAGCTTTTAAAAAAACAACATAATAATTAGGGATGCACCGATATATCGGCCTCCGAAACATATCCGCTAAATGCCGAAAGTGCCATTTTTGTGCCGATACAGCGGTGCATCCCTGCTTTCTTTCCTCCTTGCTGGGCGCTGCTCTGTGTCCCAGCGGGGAGCAGAGAAAGTGTGACAGCCAGCCGACCGCTGCGGGAGGAGAGCGCTATGAGCGGCCGGGGTCTCTCCTCCCACACCACTTAGCCTCCTATCACAGTCCGGTAGAGCGGTGTAGGGGCGAAGACAGCGCAGTCACAGGAGGCTGAGCTCTCCTCCCGCACCGCTTGCTCACCCTCCTGTGACAGCTGTCAGAGAGGAGAGTGCGTACAAACAGTGATCGCTGAGTGTTTGTAAATAATTGAAGACGGAGTATGGTTACTATATTCCCAATTATGAATGAATGGGGAATGATCTACATCACCTCCTGTTCATTCATGTTTGTGGTTATAGTAAATACGCAATGTTCTAATGTTATCAATGAACAGGAACACTCATAGAGGATTCCTGTTCATTGATAGGGGCTACAGAAAAAGATTGAGGACTGTGTTCTCAATCTTTTTCTATTTTAAAAGGGAATATCAGGGGTCTGTTTAGACCCCTAATATTTCCCCAAAAGCCCCTAAAAGTAAAGGAAAAATGTCAACATTAACAAGTTTGGCAGATGTAGTGGTATGTTTGTAGTGCATTAGACTATGTGAACGTGTAGCTATAAAGGAAATATGTGCTTAAATATGTAGGTTGCCATTGCTGAGCTCTTTTTCTGAAAAAATATCTTCACTGGATGAAGTCTGCAAAAAGGGTAATGGTGATTGTGATCAGTAATTGTGATTAGTAATTCCAGTAGTTTTTTTTTACTGAACTGTTAAAACTGTGCCAACACAAATGCAGGCAGAGGGAAACGCATCAGTATTGCCTGTGGTCCTTCTGCAGCTGATCTTTTCCCCATAATTGACATACCGTGCCTTGTTCTGCATTTTACCTCTTTGTGGAGGCTGCCATCTTGGTAGAGGCAGGGTTTTGCTTCCTCATGTCAGAGCAAGAACAGTAAGTAGTGTGACGGATGCGCCCGGTCCAAACCCACTGTACATTAATCACACGTGTCTATTAATCACGTGTCTATAAGTTCTCTTCAAGTTCTTATTTAAAGCATAGAGATAAGCTTAACAATTTTTGAGATCGTCCTTTAATAAAAGAAACAGTGCAGGAAAACATACAGAAACATATATTAATAAAGAGACAGTCCTGGGTTTATGAGTTCTGACAGTCCAATTCACTAAACAAAAGATGGATCTGAGTGCCTCTTTTCCAACAAAGACTTGCACGGATTATATCTGGGTGTTAAAGAGGAACTCTTCTTAGATCTTTGGTGTTACGTGCTTCTTGATGTTGCAGGAGTCTCTTCTTCTTCTTAATGTTATATCAAGAGTCCTTTAGCTGCCTCCGCAGCATCTTTTTGTCAGCCCTCTAGGTGGTGTCACGGAGCCAGCCCATAAAGCAGGACTGGGGACTGGAGCAGGAGAGCTAAGCCTTTAAGATATCCTCCTCTGCTCCACCCAAACTGTTAAATTTCATATCTAAGATCATAGTGGAATATTGATACACAATACTGTCCGGCAACCCTTAGATTATTATGGGTCATGAAAGTAGCTTTACATTGAGACCAAACTTGCCATATGTTTGAGTGATGGTTGGGCCAGGAAGGTTAATGGGGCTTCTCAAGCCTCTGACCGTTATAACCTGTCCATTCTTGGTATGTATGTTTTTTTTCTTGACGAGACCCAGCTATTTGTGCAATTAATTTTACAATATCACTGTCCAATTCCAAGTTATAAATGTGGGTTGATAATGCAACTCAGTTTTATGACAGTGTGACTCCGAGGTCACCTGGGTCGCTAACATTTCCAGGCCCCCTTGTGTTTTAAACTGTCAAAAGGACAATAAAGATCACAGTCCAAATTAAGATATCCCTTTTTTTGGAATTTAAGGATGCCTGGCAAACTGAGGGCAGCCTGAGGTCACTTAAACTGAATTGAAGGCTGCATTTGTTCTAAGATAATTTCACAGTTAATATTGATAGGCTCACACCTCATTTATCATCACATGTAGCACAGTAGTGATTATCACCAAATCTTACTCCAAATTTTCTAAGAGGCATAGGAGTGCCTAGGAATGCTCACATGCTTGGAAGTGCATTGCTATTTTTCAGGAGGAATCCCATACAAAAGAGTCCTCTTTAAAGCAGACCTAACATCGGATATACTTTATTTTTAATGCTTTTTTAATTCAAAATCACTGCAATATGTGCAATAGCTATGATGGGAATAACATTACAAATTAGAATGTCTACGCTTGTATTGTAATATTACAAATGTTACCATATTCAGACCTAAACCTCAAAGATTAAACCAGTGTTTAAAATAATTTCAGAATAGCAGTATACAGTATAGTGTTCTGCTGTTTATTTAGGCAGTTAACTGTGTTTGGTAGCCGTAAAATTACCGTATTTTTCGCTCCATAAGACGCACTTTTTCCCCCCTCCTCTTGGGGGGAAAAAGTGCCTGCGTCTTATGGAGCGAATCCCGACGCCTGAGACATGCAGTTTCGGGCGCCGGGCGAGTAGTAGGAGCCACTGCTCGTTTAATACGAGTGATCTCATTAGATCACTCGTATTAAAGCCGAGCAGCGGCGGCGGCGATCGAGTTCAGCAGCAGGAGCCACTGCTCGTTTAATACGAGTGATCTCATTAGATCACTCGTATTAAAGCCGAGCAGCGGCGGCGGCGATCGAGTTCAGCAGCAGGAGCCACTGCTCGTTTAATACGAGTGATCTCATTAGATCACTCGTATTAAACGAGCAGTGGCTCCTACTACTCGCCCGGCGCCCGAAACTGCATGTCTCAGGCGTCGGGATTCGCTCCATAAGACGCACTTTTTCCCCCCTCCTTTTGGTGGGAAAAGGTGCGTCTTATGGACCGCAAAATACGGTATGTATATTGTGTATTAAACTGTCCTATTTATATGGTAGAACAATGTAGCCAATGTGTAGCATTGTCTTTAAAGATCCTGTGTTAATGATGCCCAGTTATAATCGAGAGAACACTGCCAGAATTAATTTAAAAACAAATACATACTATTAAAGTCTTATCTTATGTCCTAGGGTACTGAGAATAATGAAAAGCTCAATTACTCACTATTTCATCCAGCTTGTCATAAAGCTTAGAGCTATGACTTTAATGAGGGTCTGTCAGAGCAATGCTGGGAATTCTTACTCTGCACTTAAAAGTATGCATCTGGCACTTAGTGGTTTAAAATTTTATAAACCAGGCAAGCTGTCATTACTTCTAGTGCTTCTGCCACTCGGAGGAGCTGCTGAGAGCAGGTAACAAGCATTTATGCTTGCATTATGCTGTAGGTACAGTTTCTCTGAGTGTTTAGTAAAGCGAACAACTTTATTTTCTATGCGTGTTGACAAAAACCTCTGTGGTGCAAGCTTTATAGTTGCAATTATTTGTGCGTAGGGAATGGTTAAAACCAATGTTGTTTTTTCTGTGTCCCATTGGGGAGGGTTCCATAGAGGCCACAGGAAGTGAGAAGGAATCTCTCCAAAGGAGAAATTGCCTGTTGGTTGTCATCACAACTAGTGCCCCCATGGGAAAATGTCCTTTTTTGTTTTTCCTTTAAATTTTGGTTAAAGTGGGGAAGAGTTAAATGTTTAGTCAGAGGTTTGTTTCTGTGAATAAAGAAATCAATTCACAGAAAATAAATAAATTCAAATAAATTCACATTCTTAACCTCCTTGGTGCTGATTTATGTAGGATTTTAGCATGCCAGAGCTAAATTGTTTTTCATTTGCAATTTGTAATTCTTATTAAATCTTAGGAATAACTTACCTAAATATGTCCAAACAAGAGTCCAGTAGACATTCCGGGTATGATAAAGTTTGAAACACAAAATCATAAATTATAATACAATAAATAATTATAAATACTTATAAAAAATTATAATTTAAAAAAATGTCCAGTAAATGGGAATTCTGGGGGCACGTACCACAGTCAATAGAGTACCAAATTGGCACATCACTGACTTCGGTCGCGGAATCGTCACTTTCAGTGTCTGATGACAAACTTCCCAACGAATCGCTATCGCTCAATTATGCAAGTGATTCTAATTTACTATCGCTGTTTTCTACCTGGTCTAAAACCGCTTTTGACCTAAATGGACACTTTTTGGATGCCATGGCCATTCTCAAGTTTCCAGGCAGAAAGAACAGTAAAAGTGCAGGCATGGCACTGGACAAAGCTCTAGGGACAAAATTGAAGTGCAATCCCGAGTGTGGCTCGGGGACACCGCTCTTGGTACTGAAAATTAACCCCGAGCCACACTCGGGAATACCGCCAGGGAGGTTAAACGAAGCAGGGCTTTCGGGTATAGAGGTGTATGCCGCTTCCTCATGTGACAGTGATTGGGCCTGGTCAAGTAATTGCCAGACCTAACACTCTCGCATAAGGATTGTAATTTCATCCACCCAGGTAAGCTACAACACTTGAGCTTACTCAGGATGAACTCCTGCAGTGGTGGGGTGCTGCGGGAGAGTGGACTGGTGAGTATACCTGGTCAGACTCTATAGGGAGTCACTCTCACTGTGATTCTTTATGATTTCCCTTGTCAATTGACATTTTCATAATGGTGGCTTTATACAGTGAAGAAAATAATTATTTGATCTCCTGCAGATTTTGCCAACTTAAAAAGAAATGAAAGGTCTATAATTTTTATCATAGGTGTATTTTAAATGATAGAGACAGAATATTAACCAAAAATCCAGAAAAAAACACATGATACAAATGTTATAAATTTGAGTTGCAGTTCAGTGAATAAAATAAGTATTTGATCCCCTACCAACCAAAAATAATTTTGGCTCCCAGATGAGACCAAAATTGAGCTCTTTGGCATTAACTCGACTCACCGTGTTTAGAGGAAGAAAAATGCTGACTATGACCCTAAGAATACCATCCCTACAGTCATGCATGGAGGTTGAAACATTATGCTTTGGGCCGTTTCTCTGCTAAAGGTACAGGCCGACTTTGGCGCATTGAGGGGCCAATGGATGGGGCCATGTATTGTAAAATCTTGGATGAGAACCTCCTTCCCTCAGCCAGTACACTGAAGATGGGTCATGGGTGGGTCTTTCAGCATGACAATGACCCAAAACATAGTGCCAAGGCAATAAAGCAGTGGCTCAAGAAGAAGCACATTAGGGTCATGGAGTGGCCTAGCCAGTCTCTTACTCCTATAGAAAATGTTTGGAGGGAGCTGAAACTTTGAGTTGCCAAGCGACAGCCAAGAGAAGATATGTATAGAAGAGTGGACCAAAATCCCTCCTGAGATGTGTGCAAACCTGGTAAGCAACTACAAGAAACATCTTACCTCCTGTGCTTGCCACCAAGTGTTTATCCACCAAGTATGAAGTCATGTTTTTCTTGGGGATCAAATACTTATTTTACTCACTGAACTGCAACTCAATTTATAACATTTGTATCATATGTTTTTTTCTGGATTTGTGGCTGATATTCTGTCTCTATCATTTTAAAATGGACCTGTGATAAAAATTATAGACCTTTTATTTCTTAGTTAGTGGGCAAACTTACAAAACCTGCAGTGGATCAAGTAATTATTTTCCACACTGTAAATTAAAGTTCAATGAGAAAAGCTTGTATATCTTATACACCTGGTTACATGAATCAGTGGCCTGTACCTGTTCCTGTAAAGTCCTGTGTATTTGAAAATACTCCATCTGATTTCTGGCACATAGACAAGATGAGAAGGATTTACTGAGCTGGAAAGTAGGGCTGTCAAGGCTGACCTATTATATGTATGACCCTCTGTAGCTGACAGAATTTTTATTTTCACTCAGCTTTTTTACTTTTTAAAAGAACTGCATTAAACAAAAAGGATTGAAAGGGAAATTTTAGTGAAAGATGTTTCGTGACCTTGAGTATGATTTAGCAGTTTGATACTTAGTAGGATCGTATTTAATACCATTTTGCATACACTGTAAAAAGCTTATGTTTAAAATAAAATGAACAGATCTACATTTTGTAATACCCATGGCTATACAGTGGTTTAGTATTGCTGAGCTGTAACTGTATAGCCTTGGGCACGGACTTCCAGCATGGGGTCTATAAGTACTCTTGCCATTTGCGTGACATATCCCCTTTGATTGGAGCTGTTTGGACTGGATCTCATAATTATTCTTACGATGGAGGAAAAAACTGAGCTTTACCAGACCCATGTTAAGTCTGTAAGGAGTTGGATGTAAGTAGACATGTGAGTGTACATCAGATTACCCCCGATCTGTCATGGTCAAGTCCACCAAAACAGAACTCTGTTCCATTTTGTTTTCTTGACCAGGATGGAAACGGCAATTGGATGTAAACATACGCTCGTCTGTTTTAAACTGGCTGCACATAGACTAACATTGGGCTTCCAATCAGATCCTGAAAAACTGACCGACCTGATCGAATCACCCATCTGGAAGGAGCCTCAGCTTTTCTTTTATAAACATTGGGTTCTACTTAGTGCAGTAACTTTATTGCTTTAAGATATAGTGATTCTTTACAAGCCCCCCCAACAATGGGGGGGCATTGTTGGTCATCAATTCATGGGGCATCAGTCAAGTAATATGGATTTACTTGCATAACACTACATCATTCTGGCAAAGAAGGTGTCATGTTGACTACACGTGGTGAGGTAAGAGTGGGATTGTAGAGATAAAGGTGGACCTATACTTACATTTTTACTTAAAGGAGAACTATGAGGCAAGTGATTTCCACTCATCCTCATAGTTAGAGCCGACCTATGACAAAGAATCTGTCACAGGTCGGCTCTATCGATCGGGAAGTGAGCAGAAACATGCACCGATCCGCTCACTTCCCTGTAGTTTCCATGCAGTGAGCGGTTGTCAGTCACCGCTCCCCGCAGGGATTCCCCCCTCCTCTCTCTGATCCTTCAGCGCTGAGTGGAGGAACGAACGTTAGCGGGGGGCGGGGGGGTAGCTGGCTCTGCCCCTAGATAGGTAGAGCCAGCTTTCACTCATACAGCTGGGTGGATCTCAACAGTATTGTCGTGATCTGTCCCGACTGTGGCGCTCTCTGTATAGACTGATCTTTGGTTCAGGGGAGGACGCTAGTATATGTCCTCCCATGACACTAAAGAGAACTATGGGGAAAACACTTACCCCATAGTTCTCTTTTAAAGCTATGATAGCTAAATAAGGATTCATAGACACCCTGAAACATACTTGTTGGAGAATGTGCTTCTCCAGGTTCCCTTTATTGCTGGCTACATGTATAAAGGCCCAGATACTTGGTAAGGTTATCTTTGCCTTGCATGGCCAAGGTTCACTTTACAATGTTTACAAGATTACAAAAGGTGTAATTAAATCTATTTAATGTGACTAACAGTTCATCATAAATTACATTTCATTCTAACTCTGACTGTAAAGACAGGCAATTGCACATATTGTTATTAGGGATGTCCCGATACCGATGTTAGCATCAGAATCGGGCCCGATACAGGGCATTTTGACAAGTACTTGTACCTGTCAAAATGCCCTGATGCCTAGTGCCGAAGCTTGCGCTATGTTTTTTTTTTTCTTACCTTCCGAGGTGGCTGGGGTCCTCTGGGCAGGCTGGAGGAGCGTCGCGTCACTGCTGTGGAATAATAAAAAGACAAAGTAAAAATAATATAATAAATTAAAATTAAAAATGTTTACAAAGTAAATTAAAAATTGAAAAAAAATGAAAACCAGCCCCGCTGCCCCCATCTGCATTAGAATAAACGCACAGTGTTTTCAACCGCACAATCTGCCTGGCTCGACTGGGGTGCCATTAGAAAATAATGGCACTGCCAGCGCGATTGGCAGTGGTGTGCAATCCATGACCGCCCGGTCATCGTGCACAAAACCGAGCAGATGGGTGGTCATGGAATCGCACACCACCGCCGATTGCGCTGGCAGTGCCATTATTTTCTAATGGTACTCCATTTGCGCCAGGCAGATTGCGCGGTTTCCCGCCGCAATACCGCCTGGGCGGTCCCACACGATCGCAGTTGAAAACATGAATAGGTTAGATGTTTTATTGTTCTAAAACAGTCTTAAATTAAAGTTCTTCATAATCATAAACAAATTGGCCTAAAATCATTAGTCTATTGTTTTTAAAAAAATGTCACCTGTCCCTGTAAGAAAAAGTATCGGTAATTGGTATCGGCAAGTACATGAGGGGAAGTACTTGTACTTGGTCTTAAAAAAGGGGTATCGGGACATCCCTAATTGTTATCTTAAAAGCAGTGAAGAATTGATATTATTGTTATTTGATACAAGTTGTCCTAAATATGTAACTTTGTCTTTTGTAACATTTTAAAGAAAATCTTCTAAATAAATTGGTACACTATTTTCCTTTCCAGTCCCTTCTGAGTTTTACAGAGTCCTGCCACATAGCACAGTCAGCCTGGAGACCTGACTTCCTCTACTGAATTTAAGTAAAATTTACCGGCCTTGGCCCTCCCCACCAGCCAATATAGAATGAAGGACTAGCATTAGACTAATGAGCGCTTATCTCTGTCGCTTTGCTCTCTTCTCGGGACACTCCTTTTTTGCATATTAGCAGTGCAGCACACTTGAACTTATGCTATTGCTCCCAGTTTGAGCCTGTTACACAAGTCAAATTTGGGTATGTACACCAACTGCTTTTGAAAATAGTCTTAATGATTCTTTATTAAACAAATGCATGCATGAAATGTTTTTTTGTTTTTTACTCCCCTGGAGTTCAGCTTTAGCTTTTAACTTTTGTGTAAAGAATTGTATGTGCTGTGGGGATTCTCTTTATCAGATCTCTCAGCTTAAGCTTCCATTATTATTTTAGCATAATTTGCCCTAGTTTACTTGAGAACAGTTGCTCCAGTAATACTTCCTTAGCACTTGCTGCCCTGCATTTCTTCTAGGATATAGTAGTAGATTCTGTTAATTTCATATAGCACTGGATTATTCACAGCATTTTAAAACCATCAAAGTCCAATGGTATGTTCATTCTTAGTATCCAGCAATCACAGATTAAGTTATAATTTACGATAACAGTCACTGTTGCTGAAGCCAGAAATTGGGTCAGCAGTGACGGTCTGGATAATTTTCATAAGATGTCTTTTTCCAAACTTTATGCATTTTCTGTGTATGGCATTCCCTTGTGCTAACAACATATTCTAGAATTTTGTGTTGGTGTTTTCTTTTTACCTCCTAATTGTGTGGCTCAAAACAACTGGAGCACTTGGCAGAAAATATTTGTTAATTCTAATTTTCATGGTAATATTACCAACTTGGCTAAGATTCAGCTATTTGCCAGTTGCCAGGGTGTTTTAATTTGGCTGGCTTGAGACACAGAGGAAGCAAAGAGCATACAGCCATGGAGAAAAAGTGGATAAAGCATTTTTTTTATTTTGTGTGTATGTATGTGTACATAGCATATCAGGAAGCTTGAAGAAAAACTCCAGGCAGAAATGTTATTAACCTTTGCAGTGGGGCTATCCCCACACTGCAAGAGTTAACTGCTAGTTTTTGCCCAGGGTCCAAAAACCTTATACTCACCTGAACCAAGGATCCAGCAGCACTCCCTCCAGCATGTCTCCTCCAGCACTGCAGAGACGGTATGGTATATACGGTATACAATGTATTGGACATGATGACTCAAGGATTCATAGACTGCTGCAGAGGAGGGGAAGAGATGCTCTACAGATTTTTCTAAGCTGGCGGGCTCGAAGGGTTCAGGTGAGTCTATGTATTTTTTGTTTATTTTTTTTAAACTGTAGACAAAAATGAGCAGTTAACCCTTGCAGTAGGGGGTAGCCCTAGTAATGTTTTGCTTTAATATAGCTTTGCATTCATCTTTTTAGTGCCTTGGCATTTTAATTTCACAGTCTTCAGGTAGTCAAATTGTGTTCCAGGACAAAAAAGATAGTGTTAGGAGGACTTCAGCTGTCTGAACAGAACAGGCCCTGAGAAAACAGCCACCCTGAGAAAACAAGAAAAAAACACAAAATTCTCCCATCCACATTAACAGCGTGAATGGGGGAATCTCCTATGCTGGGCTACCACCACTGTCACATCCACAGCTATTCGAATACCCAAACAGTGACTGTGGCTGACTGGCTGGAGTAAAATTTTCAGCCTGGCTCCTGTTACAACGGTTGATTGAAAAATATACTTTTGTGTGTTCAACCACACACACTGGTTGAATCCTGCTGACTCATTCGAAATGTTACCAGTGTATGGCCAGCGTAACTCCTTAATCTGCAACACTGAAAAGATTTGTCACTTTTCTGGCTTTGTGTAAATCAAAGAGGCTGCACAGAAATACAAATATTCTTGCAGGTAAAACCGTTCACACATATATGCATTTTAACAAGACATTTTTTCTGGGATTCCATGGGCTTTTAAAATTAGGTTTAAAGTGTATTTAAACTGTTAATGTTTGATCAATAAGCAAAATTAAAAAAATGACATTTATGATGTGGTCTGTTAATTGCATTTAAACAGCAGTCTGTTTTTGAGTCCCACTGTAGCATAGTTGTGTTACCTGTTGTTCTTGCTAGGGATGTACCGATACTAGTATACCGCGTATTTGGGCGAGTATTCGTACTTGCCCAAATGCTTCGATATATAACCCCGATTCCAAAAATTCCAGTCAGAGGGAGATTTCCGCTGACCAGCAGTGCCGCAAGGGAACATGGAGTTGGCTTCCCAGCCAATCAGCATTGAGCTGGCCAAACAGCATGGAGCCATCTTCCCGGCTAATTAGGAAGTTAGTTGTGTTATTGTGCATGGTGTTGTGGGTGCACAGACCGGAAATTACCTATCAAGAGAAGCCATGTCGGGAACAGCCAAATGAATTAAAGGTAAAAGCAATACTTTAAGAAAACATTTGAAATATAGCAACACACATTTAAATATTTTACTTTTTGTTTCCTTATTTTTGAAATTTGAGTTAGTTTTGTTGCCCACTGTAAACTTATCTCCAAGTCTCCAAATGGACACCTTCAAGCTTACAGGTTTTCCATGGGGTTTACATACAGAGACCTGCGGTGTGATGCACAGTACAGAGACCTGCGGTGTGATGCACAGTACAGAGACCTGCGGTGTGATGCACAGTACAGAGACCCAGTGGCGTAACTGGCGCCCGGGGCAGGACAAACATTTGCGCCCCCCGTGATATGTGGGGGTGTACAGGTACAATGAGAGCATGCTGGGACATGTCGTAATTGAACTACAAGTTCCAGCATTGTCCCTGTACGCCCGCCAAATATGACTCAGGGAATAGTAATGGGCTGATTGGCAGGCTCCTATCCTCCTATGTAGTGTAGCCAGGGTCCCTGTAGGGAAGGAGCCTGCCAACCAACTGGTTATCATGGCAAGTGGACCGTGATTTTTTTTAACCCTTTAATCACCTTTCTATTTAAATGTAGTAATTTTTTATTTTTTACTCATTTTTTAAAAATTTTACTTAAATATTGTTTTAACAATTTTTTTCACTTAACTCTATCGCTATCACACAGGAGCTCACAATCCCCTGTGTGATAGCATTTGGAGGTGACAGGTTCTCTTTATTGAACCTGTCATCTCCTAAACAGGAGTTCTAGCACAGCACTGTGCTAGAACTTCTGTGACAGGTGAGCGGGGAAGATTGCTCTCCCCTCTCACTGGTTATCACGGAGCGGCAGGGTTACTGTTAACCCTGCCGCTCTGCACCCTGCATCCGTGGCCGGTGAGGAGACAGACTCGGTGGCCGGGCAGAGGACGGAGCAGCAAGAAGAGAGGTAAGTGAAGGGGGGACCAATGGGAGGAGGACGGACGGATTCTTTTCCTCGGCCGCTCTGTAGCGGCAGTGACCGAGGAGGCGAGAGAACTGACACGGCGATCGCCGCTGCTGAAGCGGTGATCGTCGCTGTAGAAGCTGCAGCATTTCCCCCCCTAAATTTACACTCGCCCCCATGCAATTTTCACTTGCCAATTGCGAGGGGGCGAGTGGAAATTTTGAGCCCTCTACTGGTCTTCCTTGTTTTATTTTTTAAAAAGAATATATTTTGTGTCTCAATAAATTGTGGTAAGGCCTTTTCTTCAAGTGCACCATTTGCTAGATGACAGATCCTAAAAGCTGTGAATCTTTGCTTTCTGCTATGTTTTTCCACCATATAAAGAATGCACTTGTCACAGATTATTTGATGAGTGGAAATAAGAAAACAGTCATAGTAGAAATAAGCCATTTAAAGAGGCAATATATTTAGACGACATATGATTCATAGCGCTGTTGTTGGTAATAGCTCTTATGTATGTACCTTAGCACTATGCACTTTCATAGACTTGGATAATGTGTCTCATCTGACCATATTTTTCACAAGCATTGGAGATGTTCCATAGAGTGGGAGGATACAAATGTGGACAAATTACACACAAAAAAAAAAACCCCACAATTTACTCTGAAATAACTTGAAACTGAACAAAGTAATTGACATCCATCATTGTTCCATATTTAATAGAAATCAGACTTTACTTTTGATTCAACAGAATCTTATAAATAATAAAACAAATGAAAATAGCATAGACAGAAATTATGGATACGTTAACATAATATTTTGTTTCACAACCCCCAGACTGCGTGTTTCAGCTATTTCCATAGATGTTTGATAGGATTCAGGGCGCACAGAAGGCCAGTTCAGATCAGTCAAATGTTTTGTTCTTCGTTATTCTTGGGTAATTGGAGCACCTACAACCTGTGACAGAAGTTTCTGACTGGGAAGAATGTTTCGCTCCAGAATTCCTTGATATTCTTGAGTTTACCGTTGCCATACATCCAAGCCACCCCAATAATGCAGCAAAGCTGCCCCAAAACATAACCAAGCCTCCTCCTTGTCTCAAAGTAGGTTCAGTGTTCTTTTCTTTGAAAGCTTATTTTTACATCTGTGAACATAGAGCTGTTGTGACTTTACAAAAAGCTCCTGTTTTGTCTTATCTGTTCAAAGGACATTATACCAGAATAATTGTGGCTTGTCAGTGTGCATTTTAGCAAAATTGTCTTTTTTTGTTTTTTATCAACAATGGAGTCCTCCTGGGTCTTGGATTGAGCCCCCTGTAGTTTAAAAAGCAAGGGATGGCCTAATCAGATGCTGATGTGACTTGACCTTGGAGTTCAGTTTGTATCTCTTTTGAATGTTTTCCTTGGGTCTTTGTTTACCATTTGCACTGTCCATCTGTTTAATCTGGGGTTGATTTAGCTCTTGTCTACACTTCCACATACATCTTAATAATATCTGAAACTGTAGTCACAGGAAAATCAAGTTGCTTGGAGATGGTCCTACAGCCTTTACATTTGACATGCTGGTCCGTAATTTGCATTCTGATCTCCCTAGACAACTTTCTCCTTTTGCTTTCTCTGGTCTTTGTTTAGTATGGTTTCTCCATTTAAATAGACCAATTGACGGATTTCAAGATTGAGGGTGTGTTCTACTACTGTAATTACAGAAAATAGTTTAAATTTTCACTATGATCCAGGTAATATGAATCTTTTCTTATCAACAAAGTTGTTCAAGGCATTTAGAACATATTTGTACAATAAGCAATAAATTATCTCTTTTCACACTTTTTTTGCTGTCTATGACATCCCAAAGGTATGCATTTATACATGAGATAATTGCTTTTAATGTAATCACTTTTCTGGTGGAATGAAGGATTGTTTCATTAGGCTGTAAGGGTACCAACAAATTTGTTCATGGCTGTATGATATACTTTTCTCAGCACATTGTTTGACTAGCACAATTCACTATGACCACAGGAGGGTTTCTGTGGTCTGTTCTGCTGTGGAAGCAGACACTTTACCAGTCTGACTGCAGTACTTTTAATAGCTGCACTGTGACGCTTTGTTGTTAGAAAGGCTACATAGGGAGTGCGGTTTGAGAAATTCCTTCCTTATCTCTAGAGGTAAAAGGAATGCAAACCTCTGGAAGATGAAAAACTTTTGTCAAATAGGAACTGCATAATTTAGTGTCGCAAGCTGTAGGTGAGCAAGCCAAGCCATTTCAAATATCTGGAGAACTGTACATATTTTTTTTCTCCATTTGCACTTCTGTTTTATTTTTCAAGACAAGCTTTTGAGAGATCACTTTACAAGGCTCAAGTCAGACAAGAGCCTAGAGTAGGCTAAGGAGTGGGGCGGATAAATTCCCAGAGATTATGATGGCCATAAGGGTATCTGAGTGATAAAAAATAGGATCTGTATTTTGTTTTGTGCTTTTTCTTTCTTTAAACTGGAAGTTACCACTTCATACCATGACATTCAGCTCCTCCACAGAGTCTGATTTTAAGAAATGATGTTCCATAGGTGTGCAGTAGTTGTGTTATGTGTAGCATATGCACAGCAAAATAATAAGAAACATATGTAGTACATGTCTGCAGTACATACACATTTACTTGTTTTACCCATTTAAAATTGCACCAGGCTTCTGTGGGTCCCTAAATTGTGTTTACAATGATTAAACACATTGGGTTGTGCTTACGGACATCATTCCTGTGCTGAGAGAGAGCTAAAAGTTTTTGTTTTTTTTCTTTATATGTTCAGGGAGTGAGCCAAATACCAGGGACTGCAATATATAATCAAACCTAAGGAGTAATATTATGAAGAGAGCAAATGGACATGTAAGTTGTAAAGCAAGAAAAAGCATAACTAAAAGACCTTGCAATGTCTTTTATGAGGGTCACTGTCTGACCATTAAATGTATTACTCAAGCATATATAGATTTACACCCACCACATCCCCCGACTTTTCACACTAAATTCTAAGGGCCCATGTAAAGAATGTCACCATATTTTGAAAAGGCACACTGATGTTCTATATCAGGGCCTTAATTAAACAATGTAATGTAGGCAATTAGGATCAAGGTTTCTAAAGACAGGGGTAGCAGATGAACTGGCTCACTTAAAACTTAATAAAGCAAAAGGTCCTTTAGATATTCGTCCCAGATTTCTAAGAGAACCTTAAGGTATATTTGTTTTACCATTGCCTGATCTTAATCAATCTCTTCTAACAGGAGAAGTTTGCCATGAATGGTAGACCGCTAATATTGTATCTATTCACAAAAGGGTAGAAGGAAAGGAGCTGGCATCTGCACACCAGTGGCATTGATTTATTAAAGGAGTTTAGGCTGTTCACTTAGCAAAGTGAATTTTGTATGTTTTAAAGGAATTTCAATTAGCTTAGTGAATGTGTTGCAAATTCACTTTGCAAAAATACCAGTCACTTTAAGAACTGGTTTTGCTTGCATCTTATTGGATTCCCTTGCAAAGTAAAAAATTATCTTGGTAAGTGAATAGCTTATGCTCCTTTTTAGTAAAGCAACCTTAGTAAGTTTAACATTTGTAGTAGTAAAATTAAAAGACACTTCTAAAAAGTAGGACCCACGGTCATTTAAAATGCACAGCTTGCTGGACCCCAGGCACCATGGCTTTAGTGAGGGTCAGATTAATCTGCTTGCGTATCTCAAATGTTATGGACCAGGTTGGTGCTGTGGACATAGCCTATTTTGATTTAATCAAAGCATCTGATACAGTTCTACATATTGTTCCTATAAAAAAATAAGTTGCAGAAGCCAAGACTTCACCTTTGGGTGATTCAGTGGATACGCAGTTGACTAAAGGATAGGTATCCTAGTGTGCATGTAAATGGGGGTTCTTTCGCAGCAGTGACCAGTCACTAATGATGCATATCAAGAATCTTTACTAGGTCGTGTTCTATTTTGTCTCTTTGTAAGACAACTGCATTTTTGGTGTGAATGGTATTTGTTTTTGCTGAGAGCACAAAGGTGTGCAATAGGGTTGATATTCCTGGATGTATTTGTAACATGATATATAATTTGGCATTACTGCACGCATTGCGGGTGTTGGCAGGTGGCGGGGAGAGAGAGCAGCTGAGCTCCCCGCTGAAAGAAATGAGAAGTGACGATGATTTCATCACTTCTGGTTTTTGAGCTGTCATAGCTGATCAAGCACAATCTGTTTTTTTTATTCTGGTAGAGCAAACTATGTGTGCTAAATATATAAAAAAAAAACTCAATCAAATTTAGTTTGCATACTTGTAGTATGCACTTTGTAGAATTTTGTGGCTTAATTATGTCATTTTTCTATACTTGAAACTGATGAAAGCTAAATATAAACATTTTTTTTCTTATAAATATACTTAGCACATTTAGAGTTGTTTAGCAGTAAACAAGAGATGTGCATGTACATAGCAGAAGAAACCTTCAAAATGTCCTAACATCTTGTCTATGAACCATGTTCATGTGCTGTGCAGAGGAGCTGCTAATGGCTCATAGGCAGCTGAATAAGACGTGGAAGAATTTGCAAGATGTTCCATTTGCCAGATATGAGAGAGTACATAATGTACTGTAAACAGATATCAAACTGTACATAATGTAAACCATAATAAGTACTATTCTACAAACGTATTCCTTGCAGTTAAATATATGCAACTGTAGTCAAAGTAAACTCCCCAAATCTTAAGGTAGTATTAAACTCTCAAAACTTTTTTTCAATAATTAATCCAGATCAAACAAATATATATTGCTCAGCAATGAATTACTTTAGATTTTTGCCCAGGCTCTTAGTAATCATGTTTCCAAAAAGCTGGCTCCAATTTTCTTAGCTTGACTTCCCCGAAGTCTCCAGCAGCTGTTCATCTATTAGCTGGGAGGAAGAAGCGTGAAGCAGGGGAAGCCATTCTGGGTCTGTGAAGATGCACAGCTTACTAGCACACATAAGGGTGGCTCTATAAGACCCTGTAAGTGAGAGGAGTCACCCTAAAAACATGATATTGGGGTCAGCGAGCAGGTGACCAGCTGATTCTGCAGGACACTAACACTTTTAAACATCAATGTGCCGCCCCAATGGGGCATAGAAGTTTATTTAGATAGAAGTTTTATATAGTTTGTTTTCCCTATACCTTTTCCTATGGACGTTTTATATGTCTAGTTCACATGCTGCCATCTAGTGGCCTTTCTTGGTATCAAACATGTTCTGTGTTCCCTTTGTGATGTATTTCCTCTTTATGTAAGCCCCACCCTTCTTCCTGAGGTCAGTGCTTCCTGTGTCATGGCCACAGCTAACAGGCCACATGTGACTAGGACACATGTACTCTGCATAGTATGCTAGGAAAGGCATAATCTTTTGACCGCATAATACTGTAACCATTCATCGCTGTTATCCTGTTGTCTGCACGTACAGAATAAAGCAACCTTTGTGGATGAACACGGTATTGGTGAGTTCAGCTATCTGACAATGATTGTCCGCAGTGATTTGAATCTACTTATACAGGCCAGGCATAGAGGTCTCACAAGGGATACATCGCTATCACAACAATCGGAGTCAGAATAATCAAGGCACAGCATCCATTGTAAGTGATTTATTCATTTCAAATAGCCTAAAAACTGTTTGACTTTAATATCATTTTAAAATCTATCTATGGTCAAAAATGAAACGGTGATATATGGCTGAGCATGTAATGTGATCAGTTTTCATTTATTGCATTTTCTCAAACTCTTCCTGCCTTTAGAGAGGTGGTTGAGTTTAAGAGACCAAAGTTTGACATCATAAGAGACCTGCCAGGTTGGAACATTTTGTACAGAGTTCTGAGAAATAAGCAGGGTACCATTCCTGATGTTCTTCTGAAAATGCTGGCATGCTGCAAACATTTTAATCAATGACCTAGAAAAAGTATAAGGGCTTGTTCACACCATGCTTGAAAAATATCCAGTCCAGAACAGTTTGTTCCTGGACCAAAAAAGCATCCCAATGTATCCCTATAGTATTTCTGGGCTCTCTTCACACCAGCGCAGTCCGTTCCAGACCAGGCCAAAAAATGCTACTCGTCTCATTTTCTCTGGTCAGGAATGCACTTGAATGCATGGAAATGCAGTAAACACACTGGACTGCACCTGAAAGCCCATTTTAAGCTAAAAAAACCCCCACAGCACTGGAACGTGGCAAAAATGCACTGCATTTGCAGATCTGCTCCAGATCTGATCCCGACATGGTATTAACAGCGCCTCAGTCAGAGCATAGTCAGAATTCCAGATGGTCATGCTTGTTTCATGATAGTGTGGCTCAGAAGTACTAAAGACATAGGGATTGATTTAATCAAGGTAAATAGCTTCACTTTGCAAGGAAATGTGCGCATTGCTAGGACATTTACCCTTAGTTTAGTGAATGAGGTCAAAATTCACTTTGCAAGGAATACCCAATCATGTGCAATGATCAAAAAAAAAATTCTTGCACATGATTGGATGATGGAAGTCAGCAGAGCTGCGCCTCATACGCTGAGCTGAGAAGAAGATTCCCTTGCAACATGAATGACCTGTTTTCCTTTAGTAAATCAACACCATAGAATTAGAATGACAGCCAGGCAGTGTATATTTTGGATGGAGAGGTCAGCAATGGCACCTTGCATATTTTGACTCTACAGGTTTCCTTTAATACAGCAGAAATGAATGTGTATAAATAAACACTCCTTACCACCTCTTTTTAGTCAGGGGTGACTCCTGACATGAAGTATGTCCATGTCTGTTTTAGGTTTGGTGTTTGGAGAGGTTGGTTGTAGACAGGAGACAATGATCGGAGCCCTTTGTGTACGGCCAAATGAACGTGTAACTTCAGTGCAAGCATTTATCAGTTTACAGTTTACCATTGTAATCAAGCAGTAGCCAAGCCTGCAAACTACAATTTTGTAAGCAGCTGCTAAGCTTCCTATGCTTTCTGCAAGCACATAAAGGCTGTAAGAGCTATGCTGTGGGCTGTGAGAGAAACACTGCAATTTGTAATAACTGGGATGATGAGCCACTATTGTGTAGAAAGCACCTAAAATGTTCAGCTGTTGCATCAAGTATGTGGGGCAGGACTGTAAACTGAATGTTTTTATTTTTAAGCATGTCTAGCTAGAAAAAAAAAGACTTCAAAAGAATAATCGTTCCCGAATTAGGATTGTGAGGAATGTTTTGATGCCTTGAAAGTGAACAGATGAAAGATTGTGCCTGAGGATGCAAGTTTAGACTGTGCTTCATAAAAATAATAAAGCCCAAATCGCTTCCACCTTTAGGAGTCTCTAAGGGATGTTTCAGTGCAAATAAAACCAAATGATTACTAATGTGATAGCGATATGGAAATGACAGGCACTGGAAGTGCCACAGCGTGGAAAATGTGTACGTTTTACTTAAAAGGTTTTATTTTTACCAATGAAGTATTTATTTTAATAGCAAGCTGAACAGAGCAGTGATGTACTTCAGTCCTTCACTGCAATCAAATCTCTTTTTTGTCAGTCTAGAAAGAATAGAAAATAGTTTATTAGCTGATTGCGAACTGTTACCATAAGCAAGTCCTGTTGGGTAATGTACATGAATGGACTTTTTTTTTAATAAGCTCAAAAGAGTTCCTTCCTAATACTTAAATGAAGAACCACTGCATTCTGATTGATTGCTATGGGATATACTAATGAGGTCTTAAGAATTACAGGAGGGTCAGATGCAGCCTTTTGTAACAACATTGTTATGCTTTTAATTGTTGCTCTGGGACTTTAGTGAGTATTGTGGGAATATTGTGAACTTTTAATACACTATGTGCAATAAAAGATGTATTTTTCATGATCATAGTTCCCTTTTTCTTTCTTATTTTATCATTATTAAATGGGTAGATCATGAATTGTGTCTGTTGGCACATGGATGTATGTTTACAAATGATCACTGGATCCCCATTTTTTATTCTCTTTATTTGAATTAAGAACTCTTCACTGAACAAGATCAACTGTATGTTTCTCTGCAGTTAAAATCTGCTACATTTTCAATGATCGCATTTTCATGATCACATATTCATTAAGATTTAGGACCTGTTTGCACTTAAAGTGGACCTTTACCCCTTTTGACTAAAAATTACATCAGCATGGAGGTCTGCATGCTGATATGAAATCAGCTTATATTCATTAGCTAAACATATTTTTATTTTACTTACAATTTCTTTTTTTCTACTTCCTGGTCCACTTTCGTACAAATTATGTAATGTGCCCAAGCGTTGCATCCTGGGAAGGTTACATCAGCAGAGCATTGCTGGGACATCTCATTTGTAATCTTACCAGATCTCAGGGAAAGGCATTTTCCTTCCCTGAGATGATGTGCATGGTCACATGTCCTAGTCACATGTGCCAGAGCTCCAGGAAGTGACGAGATCTAAAAACCTGCCCTTAGTTAAAATGGCCTCTGTCAAAAGAATGGAGAGGAAAAGAAAAAAATAAGGTATACAAAGCCTGCAGTTATCTATAATAATATATCTGATTGTAGTTTCATTACTAAACAATTCTAAAGGTGTCTTTGTTGCTATTTTGAAGATATGGGTAAAGTTCCTCTTTTAATGCAAAGCTCTTAACATGGCACACATGCTTTGCTTGAAGGTAGTCCATTTATTACAATTTTTTTTTTTTTTTTGTGATATGCAGCTCACCACAGTATACACTACATGTGTTGTGCCATGGTGCTTGTGCAGTGCACTCAACTGTAGAGTGCGTTGGGTACCATTCACATTTAATGGCAGTGCACAAAGAGCAGGTATGTTTTGGAAACATGTGCCTTTTACTGCTCATTGCTGCAATGCAAATGTGTGAATAAGGCTTAAAGGATAAGTGCACTTAAAAACAAAAAAAGTGCATTACTTTCTGAACCATTGGGGAAGACAGGAATTCAGATAGTGGGTTTACACTGGATTGGATACTGACAAACATATTGTAAGCCAACACCTGTATAACCCCTCCTCTACCCAGCATGCCTCCGTTTTTGTGCTAGTGTCCTATGAGGACAGGCATCTTTTCTTCAGCTGTGCTGAGAAAGATCTATCCAAATTTTGCTAGCCTTTTTTCTTCATTTCTTTTGCCTTAGATTCTTTTTTCATTTACTTTAATCAAGAATCCCTGCTACATGAGGATGTGCTGAGGATGTGCTTGAGCTGGCCTTTACATTGCATCTGTCCGTATGAACTTTTTCCCAACCTTGCATTTAAGACTTTACCGGGACACTGCTGGACTCGATGTTAGCCTTCAGGCACTGGGCTCTGCATTGTGGTGCTTTCCAGACTTAAAGCCCATGTCCACCTTTGCTGAGGTATTTAAAAAAAAAAAATGGCAGTAATTTACACCGTGTACCTGAAGCAGGTAGCTCTTCATCACCTCATGAAAAGTAATGTGTGTATAGTTCAAGTGACCTTCTCATTGTGTGCAAAGGCAGAGCTGCTGTTTACTGATTGTGTTGCAATGAATAACGGGGAGGGGGAGAGCTGTTTAGAGTCTACTTTACATCTGACCCCGGTGTCGGACTGAGTTTCCTGTGGATACCATTTTGAATTTCTAAAAAGCCTTCACCTCTCTATTCCCACAATAAATGCTAATCACTTACAAAGGTGGAAATGGACTTTAATTATACTGTGTTAGCCAGTTATTTCCATCTTTGCAGTCTGGGACCTGCGCCTCTACCCCATTTTCTGCCCACCCATGTGGGGGTCCTGTCCATTCAGTAGGGTTGACTTTGTGGGACCAAATTCTTGAGCTCCTTCGTGGACTCGGGAGTAAAATCACATCCCCTTAACCACTTGAAGACCTTAGTGTGAGACCCCCTTCCTGTCCAGGCCATTTTTCAGTATTCAGCACTGAGGTATTTTGACATTTATTCAGTAATGCCACACCGGACTTAAATTAATTTTATATCATTTTTGGGACAGAGCATTCTTTTGGTGGTATTTAAACACCACTGGGGTTTTATAATGTTTTACTATATAAAGAAAAAAGTATTGCAAATTAAAAAAAAAAATAACTTTTCCCTACTTTGTTTACAAACATTGCAAATAAATAATCTTTATACATGTTGGGTAAATAGATACCAAACATGTCTAGCCTTAAAAATTGTGTGCGCCCGTGAAATCGCAGAAACGACCATGTCCAAAATTACCCATAGGCGACTGCTGTAAGCTGTTTGCATAACTTTGTAATTCAATAGCAATGTATACTTGTCTTTAGTATCATTATTGACTATGTAAACATTCATTGTAAAAATTATTAGATATCGCTAGATGCAAACATTGACATTTGTAAATGCTAATAACTGTTAGCACTTCTCCCTTGCAGAGCTAAGGGTCCCTAGTGTGAATCCCAGGATACTGTTTATGGAGTTTGCATGTTCTGTTCTGCTTGTTTGGGTTTCCTTCCACACTCCAAACATATGCTGGTAGGTTAATTGGCTCCTGTCTAAATTGGCTATAGTATGTGTTTGAAGGTTTATATACATGTGAAATAGGGAACTTAGATTGTAAGCTCCTTGAGGAGAGGGACTGATGTGAAAGTAGTACAGTATGTAAAGCTTTGTGTAATTTGTGCTGTACGAATACCTATAACAAATACTGTAACCTCCAATGACTAGTCTTGAATGCAGGGGCTCCTGCGCCTGTTCAGAACAATACAAAACCACTGCAAAATGACCCAAGAGTCAGTCAGTATAATAAAGGAAAATAAGTAAAGTTTTACGAATAGCGCGCCTACAGAGATACTCACTGGCTGCTTTATTAGGTACACCTCTTCAACTGCTCTTTAACACAAATATCTAATCAGCCAATCACATGGCAGTAACTCAGTACACTTAGGCATGTAGAGATGGTCAAGATGATCTGCTGAAGTTCAAACTGAGCATTAGAATGGGAAAGAAAGGTGATGGTTGTTGGTGCCAGACGGGCTGTTTGAGTATTTCAGCAACTGCTGATCTACTGGAATTTTCATACACAACCATCTCTCGGGTTTACAGAGAATGGTCCGAAAGAGAAAATATCCAGTGAGTGGCAGCTTTCTGAGCAAGAATACCTTGTTGGTGCCAGAGGTCAAAGGAAAATGGGAAGACTGGTTCAAGCTGATAGAAAGGCAACAGTAACTCAAATAACCACTTGTTACATCCGAAGTATGCAGAATACCATCTCTGAACACACAACACATTGAACCTTGAATCAGATGTGCTACAGCAGCAGAAGACCACACCAAGTGCTACTTTTGCCTGGTCTGATGAGACTCGATTTTCTGTTGCGACATTCGGATAGTCGGGTCAGAATTTGATGTAAACAACATGAAAGCATGGATCCACCCTGCCTTGTATCAACGGTTCAGGCTGGTGGAGCTTCGCATAATGGATGTGCAGCCGACAAATCTGATGCATCTGTGTGATACAAAATCTCCAAGGAAGTTTCCATCACCAGTTCTGAAGACAAAAGGGATCCAACCCAGTACTAGCAAGGCATACCTAATGAAGTGGCCAGTGAGTGTATGTAAGAGGAAGTTCACCCTATTCTTCGATTGTATCAGGCAACATTCAGATGTCTGTAGCCTACCCCTGATGCCCTCAGGCTAGACCTGATCAAGGAAAGGCTTGATTTTCTTTGAAAATTACTAATGTCTTTCCTGATACAATTAACACCTGTAGATCTTCCCCTCCTTTCTCCTTGAGCTCAAACATTCAAGTTCCTGGCATGCAAACATGCGTGCTAGTTTTCCAGTTATTCCTAATAAGATGCTAAGCTTAATTGGTGGTTTGGTTGAGCATGCATGGACAGCCTTTCTAATGTTCGTAGGCAGCTTAAAGTGTGCCTTTGCAGCCCAATTTGAACACCAGGCATGTTCCCATTCACACAGCATTCCTAAAAAGGATATTTAAAAAATGTCTTTCTTTTTTAGTTGTTTCTTCAGGATGCTATAGGCAGCTTGTATTGTTCAGAATAGCTTGCAAGATCTTTAAACCTTTTCATCTATTTTACAATGGATCATGCTGCCAGCACAGTACAGACAGGGTTAATTATGATAAACCTAATTCCCCAGCCCCCTCCTTTTAAAACGGACCTTTTACCTATATCTTTAACATAACAGCAAACACACCTTTAGAAATGCTTAGTAATGGCAATCTACAAACACATAAATATCGATAATTGCAAGCTTTGTATTCTTTGCATACCTTATTTCTCTTTTCTTCCCCAGTCGTCTGATGGTGGCCATGTGTGCTAAGGGCAGATTACTAGAGCTCCCTTTACTTCCTGGATTTCTAGCACATGTGACTAGACATGTGACCATGCACATCATCTCAGGGGATACCTTTCCCTGAGATCTTGTGAGATTACAGATGAGAGGCTCTGATAACAAGGCGATCCCAGTGTGCATTGCTTTGGCAAACTGAAGTAATTTTGCCCTTTCAAAGCAGAAAGTGAATGCTCTGCAAGTAGAGGCGGCTCTAGACTTTGTGAGGCTTTAGGCGAAACTTAAAAATTAGGCCCCAGTCATGCCCATAATGGAAAATTGATGGCTCTAAGGGGTCTCAGGAGGCTGTGTGGGGTTTCAGGTGGTCTGTGTGTAGTCTGAGGAGGTCCCAGGAGGCCGTGCAGGGTCTCGTGGGCAGGTGTGGGTGGCACTGTTTCAGGAAGGAGAAGATGTGCGTGTGGTGCTGTAAATTGGCACTGCAGTTCACAGGAAAACTGTTAAAGTCCCGCGCTCGCTGGGGACCTAGGCAGCTTTCCTATGAACTGCGGCACCTGTTTAAAGCTCTCAGGTGGTCACTGCGGGCTCTCAGGTGGTCAGTGTGTAATATGACAAATTGGCATTTAAAAATCAACTTGGGGCTTTTTAGATGCATATATCACTATAAAAACTATTAGGGTTATTCGCTAAAGGGTGAAGTGTTTGGAGGAGGCAGGAGAAGTGAACAATCTAAGACAACATAGCTGATTTTGAAAAATTCTCCAATTCAGCTCACTTTCCAGCTTAGCTATGTTGTCTTAGATCAGGGATAGTCAATCTTGGCTCTCCAGCTGTGCTGAAACGACAAATCCCATCATGCTTCTGCCTCTGGGAGTCATGCCTGTGGCTTGCAATGTCTTATAGGATTTGTAATTTCCAAGGCTGCCAACCCCTGTCCTAGATTGTTCCCATGTCCTGCCTTCTCCAAACCCTTTAGTGAATAACCCTGTAAATATTTATTGTTTTAGCATACAAATACATAGAACTATACACAACATGATAAAATGTGATTAAAATACCAAGTAAACTACAATTGATGGAGGACACTATTTAACCTCCCTGGCGGTAATCCCGAGTCTGGCTCGGGGTGAATTTTCAATGCTAGGAGCGGTAAAAAGACAGCATAATGTATATATTGAAACTACAAGGTCACAGAGCTGGTAACAGCAGATACGTTGCATTGTTTCCACAAGCTCTTTATCCTGCTTATTTGTGATTATAAATGCTGCTCCTAGGTCCTCACACGTGGTCCTATGCATTTCACCCCAGAGGAGGCTTTCTCAGGACCAACACATAGTATACTTGAATACAATATAAAATACAATCATTATACATTGTTCATAGACAACACACATGTGATGAATAAATATGTGTGTGTATATAACTTGCTTACACACTTATATACAGCACAGTCATGTATCATCGTGAAACAAGGGGAGCCAAACCAAAGGACGTCTATGCCGGGGGCCACGGAGGGGAATAAAAATAGCCAGGACACCCAACTACTATCTCTCAATACTTGATAATCATAGGAGCATGAAACGTGTCTGGGAAGAGTCAAAACAACTAAAAATTTTTAAAAAAAAAAGTAAAAAAAATACAACCCCTGTACATATATATATATATATATTATATATATATATATAATGCTGTATTTGCCTTAGTGTCCTCCATAAATTGTAGTTTACATGGTATTTTAATCACAATAATGCAATAATACAATGTTTTGTGTATGGTTATATGTATTTTTATGCTAATACAATAAATATTTAGTTTTTATAGTGATCTATGCACCTAAAAAGTCCCGATTTGCCACGGTTTTTATACCAATGTGTCTCTATGATCAGGGGTGTGGTGTGTAGTGGGTTAATTTCTGCATTACAGTGTGTAATAGACATCCTACCTTGGATGTGCTTCTTCTAGGACACTCTCCAGCTGCTCCTTAGGGTGTCCCTCTTGTCCTCCTGCTGTCTATCAGGGAACACAGACATCTCTTTGCATGGACGCTCAGGAAGACAGGAAGACCTGTGGCTGATCTGGCTGATCGGCTCCTCACTCGTGTACACCAGGGGGGTCCTACAGGCACATCATCTGACCTTAGCTGCCTGTGTCAGCGCCTGCAACACATACTGCCCAGACCCTCATCTGCTGCTCCTGGCATTGAAAAGGACACCCCTCCCCAGCGGCCGATTCACCTCTCTCAGGCTGTAACTTCCCTGCTCAGAACAGCAGAGCAGATCTACACGGAGGGAGCAGGTGACTGAGCAGGCTGATCCATAGCGTCGGCAGGCTAGTGTCTGACGCTCTGCATCGTGCACAGCGATTGGGCCGAGCCGAACACAATCAGGCTGATTGTGTCCGGCCTTGATCGCAGCCGCAGCGCTAAGGTGCCCTGTAACGTAGTAGGCAAATTAGGCGGCCGCGAGGCCTCGGCGAACGCCTAATTTGCCTAATTAGAGAGCCGCCTCTGTCTGCAAGTGTAAGGCTAGGTTCACACTTGCACTACACCCCGGACGCACGTATCGGGTGTCGTGCATTCCTGCACAATGCAGGCAGCAATTGCCGCAAGGCCACATTGATTTCAATGGGGTGACATCCGCGTGGCAATGGCAGAAAAAAGGTACATGTACCTTTTTTTGCGATACACGATGCATGGCTGTTTTAGCAACTGGAAAATGGAAAAAGGCACCCACAGCGCAATCAGTTCACACCTTGGCGACTCATGACCGCGTGGCAGTCCGTGCGGAATCATGCACGATTGCCGCACGGTGAGATGTCGCCTAGGTGTGTACCTAGCCTAAGTATTTCAAAATCACAGCGTGTTACACCTAACATGTCTGTTTTTATTAATCATCATATATAGAGCGATGCATTGGTAGAATTTTATTTTTGACTGTAAAGGTCCCCTTTAAAAGTACATAGAAGGAAAAACTTCAGTTTTGGAATGTTCAGAAAAGAGGTAAGCAGCAATTTTTTAAAATATTTTTTAGGTTAAGATATGTGAATGGGAACATGTAACAAATATAAAGTACTGGAGGTGTTATTCCAATGTAGCTGCAAAAGTGGAAATACACTTTAGGGCAATAGACACACTTTTCCTGCTAGGTTTAACGACTTGCTTATAATAATCTCTTTAGCTTTGCATTGATTTTATTGTGCTGCAAATGAGTGGCAACAAGTGACTAAATTACTCAGTAGCAAAGCAATTTAATCACCTGTGTAGTCCTAAAGTTAAAGTCAATACTGGGCCTTCAGAAATTCCCATTTAAACCAGAATTAAAAAAGAGGGCATAGCCTGATCTTATTTAGGATTACTAATGGTTGTTTTACTTGGCTGAATTGAATTGTGAAGACCACAGTAAAGCGGGCCTAGTGTCAAAATGACATTCGGTCTGCTGCTCCCATGAAGAAAATAGGTTCCTTACAACCCTAAAATACCTAACTGAAAGGATTGTCCTGTACATCTGACCTGCTGTTGCTTCTCTGACTCTTTGGTTCTTGCCATTGGAGAGGCAGCCAATGGCTGCCTTCGTCTCATGCTGAACCTGTACTCCGTTGTGTTAATGAATTAAAAGGGAAGGTCAGAGAAGCAATGGCTTCATGGATGTAGCAAGGGAGAGCAGCGGATTTGAAGTCAATCATTGACAAGCTGAAATTAAAACCCTTTACTGATTCTAGGGAATGGACTTCCAACTACTATTTGTGAACGGTGTCCTGTTAGTTTCATATATAACTGAATAAACTGCACACATTCATTAGCAGGTATAGACACATGCCTGGTATGTTTCATGTTAACGCCACGATTGTGTAATAAATGTGCAAATAATGGTGTACTTTGCTGATACACACCAATAGTAATAGCTGTGTCCTTGTGGCCCTCTCACAGTTTTCGAATCTAAACAGACAGTAGAATACGGAGTGTGGCTTATTTTACCTGAAAAATGAATCTGAATATATTGCTGTGGAAGAGTATTGAAAAGCTGCTGCATATGAACTTGTACTCTCCACAAAAGCATTTGGATCCTCCCTGTTTTCATTGAGTAGAAAGATTAATAACCTTTCACTTGGTATATTAAGGAAATGAACAGGTGAAAAATCTATAGAAAGATCAATCGTGTTAAAAAAGGGTGGACAGGTTTTATGTACTTGCTTGGATTGATAATAGATGGTCTGGTCATTTTATTTTTCCCTCAATCCATTTAGTACATGCAGCTTGTCAGAAAGCATGTCATTGATACGGATATAAAATAGGATCTTATTGAAGCCCAACCCCAGTATTAGAAAAAAAAATTCTGTCTCTTTCTCCCTCATACACCTTCCACCTCAAATAATTAATTTATTTTTTGTTCTTGTATATATCTTAAAATTCCCCACGACATTACAGTCAAGTCACATCTCCATTCATCTAATTCTGTCTCGCAGCGTGGGTCTGTAGGAGGTGTAAACGGATGCACACTTCAAACAGCATTGATGTGTGTGGCTTTCCAGTGTCTTCAAAGTCCTGCATTCCATGGTTCATTTTAAGTTTTGCAAGGGAGTTACTGGCTGTAAGTGAGTTGATTATGGGTGTCATCTGTAGCACACCTACAGCCCTGGCACTGTTGACACAGTGAAAATTGCGTATGCATCATTGGTAACATACCTTCCATAATCCAGCAGACTACAGAAGATGTGGCCATGACACTCAGTACAGAGGAATTGATTGGATGTTGCTGAGCATCATTCAACCAGGAATATAGGCAGATCATTGGTTAGAATTGAAACTATACACTGGCAGATTATTATGACCACCTGACGTTTGTAGGCAAATGAGCTATAATTTGGCGCTGAAGTTGCTAGAGGGCCAGACCATTATAAATAGGAAAGCAGGTTGTTTACCACGACAGTAGAAGTGATTTTTTTTCTGAAGATATGGGTAAACAACGCAATTCAACAGCCTTTGAACGTGGGATGATTGTTGGCGCTCGGAGCCATGGAGCGAGTATCGGCAAAACAGCAGAATTTGTTAAATGTTCAAGAGCAACTGTTGTTAAAGTGTTTAAAGACTGGACTGTCATCCGAAAATCTGGGTCTGAACGTGCGAATTGTGGCCGTCAGCGACTAGTTGATGTTGGGGTAGAACGGAGAGTGGCGAGACTGGTACAAGACAACAACGTATCGGGTTCGTGCATTCCTGCACAATGCAGGCAGCAATTGCCGCAAGGCCACATTGATTTCAATGGGGTGACATCCGCGTGGCAATGGCAGAAAAAAGGTACATGTACCTTTTTTTGCGATACACGATGCATGGCTGTTTTAGCAACTGGAAAATGGAAAAAGGCACCCACAGCGCAATCAGTTCACACCTTGGCGACTCATGACCGCGTGGCAGTCCGTGCGGAATCATGCACGATTGCCGCACGGTGAGATGTCGCCTAGGTGTGTACCTAGCCTAAGTATTTCAAAATCACAGCGTGTTACACCTAACATGTCTGTTTTTATTAATCATCATATATAGAGCGATGCATTGGTAGAATTTTATTTTTGACTGTAAAGGTCCCCTTTAAAAGTACATAGAAGGAAAAACTTCAGTTTTGGAATGTTCAGAAAAGAGGTAAGCAGCAATTTTTTAAAATATTTTTTAGGTTAAGATATGTGAATGGGAACATGTAACAAATATAAAGTACTGGAGGTGTTATTCCAATGTAGCTGCAAAAGTGGAAATACACTTTAGGGCAATAGACACACTTTTCCTGCTAGGTTTAACGACTTGCTTATAATAATCTCTTTAGCTTTGCATTGATTTTATTGTGCTGCAAATGAGTGGCAACAAGTGACTAAATTACTCAGTAGCAAAGCAATTTAATCACCTGTGTAGTCCTAAAGTTAAAGTCAATACTGGGCCTTCAGAAATTCCCATTTAAACCAGAATTAAAAAAGAGGGCATAGCCTGATCTTATTTAGGATTACTAATGGTTGTTTTACTTGGCTGAATTGAATTGTGAAGACCACAGTAAAGCGGGCCTAGTGTCAAAATGACATTCGGTCTGCTGCTCCCATGAAGAAAATAGGTTCCTTACAACCCTAAAATACCTAACTGAAAGGATTGTCCTGTACATCTGACCTGCTGTTGCTTCTCTGACTCTTTGGTTCTTGCCATTGGAGAGGCAGCCAATGGCTGCCTTCGTCTCATGCTGAACCTGTACTCCGTTGTGTTAATGAATTAAAAGGGAAGGTCAGAGAAGCAATGGCTTCATGGATGTAGCAAGGGAGAGCAGCGGATTTGAAGTCAATCATTGACAAGCTGAAATTAAAACCCTTTACTGATTCTAGGGAATGGACTTCCAACTACTATTTGTGAACGGTGTCCTGTTAGTTTCATATATAACTGAATAAACTGCACACATTCATTAGCAGGTATAGACACATGCCTGGTATGTTTCATGTTAACGCCACGATTGTGTAATAAATGTGCAAATAATGGTGTACTTTGCTGATACACACCAATAGTAATAGCTGTGTCCTTGTGGCCCTCTCACAGTTTTCGAATCTAAACAGACAGTAGAATACGGAGTGTGGCTTATTTTACCTGAAAAATGAATCTGAATATATTGCTGTGGAAGAGTATTGAAAAGCTGCTGCATATGAACTTGTACTCTCCACAAAAGCATTTGGATCCTCCCTGTTTTCATTGAGTAGAAAGATTAATAACCTTTCACTTGGTATATTAAGGAAATGAACAGGTGAAAAATCTATAGAAAGATCAATCGTGTTAAAAAAGGGTGGACAGGTTTTATGTACTTGCTTGGATTGATAATAGATGGTCTGGTCATTTTATTTTTCCCTCAATCCATTTAGTACATGCAGCTTGTCAGAAAGCATGTCATTGATACGGATATAAAATAGGATCTTATTGAAGCCCAACCCCAGTATTAGAAAAAAAAATTCTGTCTCTTTCTCCCTCATACACCTTCCACCTCAAATAATTAATTTATTTTTTGTTCTTGTATATATCTTAAAATTCCCCACGACATTACAGTCAAGTCACATCTCCATTCATCTAATTCTGTCTCGCAGCGTGGGTCTGTAGGAGGTGTAAACGGATGCACACTTCAAACAGCATTGATGTGTGTGGCTTTCCAGTGTCTTCAAAGTCCTGCATTCCATGGTTCATTTTAAGTTTTGCAAGGGAGTTACTGGCTGTAAGTGAGTTGATTATGGGTGTCATCTGTAGCACACCTACAGCCCTGGCACTGTTGACACAGTGAAAATTGCGTATGCATCATTGGTAACATACCTTCCATAATCCAGCAGACTACAGAAGATGTGGCCATGACACTCAGTACAGAGGAATTGATTGGATGTTGCTGAGCATCATTCAACCAGGAATATAGGCAGATCATTGGTTAGAATTGAAACTATACACTGGCAGATTATTATGACCACCTGACGTTTGTAGGCAAATGAGCTATAATTTGGCGCTGAAGTTGCTAGAGGGCCAGACCATTATAAATAGGAAAGCAGGTTGTTTACCACGACAGTAGAAGTGATTTTTTTTCTGAAGATATGGGTAAACAACGCAATTCAACAGCCTTTGAACGTGGGATGATTGTTGGCGCTCGGAGCCATGGAGCGAGTATCGGCAAAACAGCAGAATTTGTTAAATGTTCAAGAGCAACTGTTGTTAAAGTGTTTAAAGACTGGACTGTCATCCGAAAATCTGGGTCTGAACGTGCGAATTGTGGCCGTCAGCGACTAGTTGATGTTGGGGTAGAACGGAGAGTGGCGAGACTGGTACAAGACAACAGGAGGGCAACAGTGCATCAAATTACTGCAGATCTTAATCCTCTCAAATGATCTCTGAACACACTGTTCACCGTACACTGCATCGTATGGCATATGGAAGCCGAAGGCCTGTTCGAAAACCTTTTGTTGTCTGCAGTTAACAAGATAAAACGTCTCCAATTCGCACAGGAACACAAGGATTGGAGAGTCGAGCATTGGAAAAAAATCATGTGGTCCGATGAATCACGTTTCCAGTGAAGAGTGAGAATTTGTCGGAAACAGGAAAGCATGCACCCCACATGCATGAGTACAACTCTTCAAGCTGGTGGGGGCAGTGTTATGGTTTGGGACATGTTTTCCTGGCATGATTTGGGCCCTTTTAATTTGTATGGAACAACATCTGAATAGCACAACATACCAAAGTATCGTTGCTGATCAAGTTCATCCTATCATGTTGATGGCGTATCCCAATGGAGATGGCTTCTTCCAACAAGACAATGCGCCATGCCACGGTGCTCGAATTGTGCAGGAGTGATTTGAAGACCATGAGGGAGACTTTACCTTGCTTAGGTGGTCCCCACAATCACCAGATCTCAATCCAATTGAGCATTTGTGGGACGAAGTTGAAAGAGCCATCAGGCAGCTGGTTCCACAACCATCAAATCTCACAGAACTGGACAATGCTATTCATCAGGCATGGTGTCAGATTCCTCGCATCACCTTTCACCATCTCGTGGAGTCAATGCCAAGAAGAATCGCCGCAGTATTGAAGGCAAAAGGTGGCCCAACGAAGTACTGATGGGGTGGTCATAATAATCTGGCCACTCAGTGTATGCAAATAGGCAAATGAATGCCCAAATGAATTCTGAAAGAAATGAGAGATCTGAGGCTGGAGTGAAGCTTTAAAGTGATATTAAAGTCAAAAGGTTTTTAAGCTATTTCAGATGCTGTTTAAATCACTTACAATGAATGCTGCTCCTTGATTTTAAATGTTTTTGTTTCCTGCACAATCGGCTGGTCCCCCGAGCACTGGCCCTGATGTCCTGTTTTAGGGTGGCTCCTTTCACTTACAGGGCCCTATGGAGCCACCCTTGTGGGTGCATGTAAGCTGTGTGTGTCTCCACAGACACAACAAGGCAAGACACTCCCCTGCTCTCCTCCCTTTTCCTTCTCCAAGCTAGTAGATGGACAGCTTGTGGAGACTACTCTGTCCCTTGTAAGCTTGTACTGGACAGGAAGTGCATGGATGCTGAGCTGAGAAAGTTGGAGCCAGCTGTTCCAAAACATGACAACTGTAAGTGCTTGGGCAAAAATTCAAAGAAATACTTTGCTGGGCAATGTATATTTGTTTGATTCATTGTTCTGGATTCGTTATTGAAAAAAGTATGAGCGTTTAATACTACTTTTAAAATTAGCAATTTGTTAGTAATTATATCCTCTGAGCTCGTGCACATGGTCATCAACACTCAATCTAAGGTGCACCATTTGATATTAAGGATTTTAGCACATTCAGGGCAATACCGTTTACCAAAACATTGCACAGTTCAATCAGAAGGATACTGTTCAGTTATAGAAACCTCCAAAATCTATTGCATCACTGAACTCTGGCAGTGGTGTTACAAGTGCTAATGCATTATAAAGCATAATGGTGTACAGCCCATAAGTAAGAGCCCTTAAGGTTCATATTCTCAATATTCATCAGTGATGCCTGACAAATGTGACTCCCAGTGACAAGATCATTAGAAGAGACCCACTGGGTTGGAAATATTCATTGAATAGGTTATTACACCACTGTTTTACTATAGAAATTATATAAATTACATATGCCTGTATATGCAAACTTGCTGATCAAATCAGTGATTACTGGTTAAAATGAGTTTGCAGCACAGTGTAACACACATGCAAAATATTGCTGTATATTATATGTGTGTATAGATTCTGGGGAAATGGTGCAAATGTCAGTAATTTAAATGGAAAGGGCATCACTATTATATTTCTATAATTTTCAGCTTGAAATGTGAAAGCTTGCTTGCTTTAATGATGGGAGTTGAGCAGATGACAGTACTCCAGAATAAATGGCAGATAGGTGCACCATATGACTCATCTTGTACCCACATTACAGTAATGAGAGTACATTCAGATTCTCAAGTTGTCTTAGGTTTTCTCTCATTTAAAGTTTTAATAATCGTCAAACTCCTTTAAACAACTTGGCTATTGCTGGCATTGGTCCATTCTGTTTAAGGGCTTTGTGTAGCTATAAGACATCTGCATGGACTTGCTACAATTCTAGTACATAGCCAATCCAAGTGTTCTCCCTAAACACTGGGATGTGAAGGCACCCCTAGTGTATACATATACACACACGCCCACTGAGAAGAACAGGCCTTAGCACCGGAGCACAGAAAACAGCTCTGCTGGTTACAACAACCGATCTTGTTACAGATAATTAGATTGTGAGCGGCAGAACTTGATGGATATGTCTTTCTGCAGCTTTAGCATCTTTGGTTCACAGAAGGCCAAACAAAACGTGTTGATCGATAGGCTAAAACTGTACTCAAATGATTACACATAGCAGCTGATTTATAAATCTTCCAGCCAGTGTATAGTTGGACCAATGCTGTTCATGCAGCATTACTGCCCCTAGATGGATCATAGGAGTTTCCTTTGCTCCTCGGCTCCATGTTGAGGCAATAATCGGGTGTAAATGGCATGCACTCAGCTACAACCAGGCCGGAAGATTTATAAACAAGCCCCATTGAATCTAACTGCCTTCTATGGGCAACTCATTGACTTTTTCTTTAAAATTCCACTTTTGTGCAGTCAATGTTCATAGACTTTGAAACCTGTACCCTGTGCTATTTATTGTTTTTAATGTAGAGGTCATTCGGTTTGTGATGAGTCGATTTGCCCATTTAGCAATCACTAGTAATCTTTGAGAATACTTTATTTTAGAAATGCTTTAATTGGCTTCATTGGCTGTGAATCACAAAATGGAATTGCCTTTTTGACCCGCAGATACATTCATAATGGAATCAACGAGTGTTTTTGATGCAACATGAATTTTTAGCCAAAAACCTCTTCATGTATTTCATTATAAAAGCAGAATTACTTATGTTCAATTATACAATTTTTATAAGTTTATAGGAGGCTCCTCCAAGGATCTCAAATGTTCTACTGCAAAATTCTAAATTGCTTCTATAACATTGACATTTCTATTGAAATGGTTGTAGAAAGAACACTTATTTTTAAATATGTTTCAATTTGGAAGGAAAGATGTATGTGTGCAGTCTAGTTATATGAAAAAAATTAAATATCCAATCCAATATGAGTAAGTCCACCCTAAGCTAATATTTTAAGTTGAATCTTTTTCCACTTGTGCCCCCCTTTTCCACAGGCATTACATATTTTTCACAATCGCCAATTACAAGGCACAGAAAAAAAACAAGACCGTTGCATGAGGACACACTTGGGGGGTCTATTTATAAACAATTTGCAGAGCAATTGGCCCAGTGAATCTCTGTTAATGTTCGTTCTGTGCGAATTGATTCTTGTACATTTTCTTTACAAGTCAAATGTATTTTCAAATGTCTTGTAATACCGAATTAAAGCCACTATTAATTTCCTAGTCTTTATTTCCTATGTTCCTCAGCTCCATCTAGTGGCCATAATGCAGTATTACAAGATGGCACTCAAAAATACATTTTACTTATAAGAAAAATGTTATAGCATTTAGTTTGTGCATTTATTCGCACAGTATTAACAGGTATGGAGATTTGCAGGTCTAGTGGATCTGCAACTTGTTTATAAATAGACCCCTTAAAGTGGATCTAAACCCCCAAAAATAACTGTATTATGATGCAGTTTACCAATCCTTAGATCTAGTGTCTGCATTTGTTTTCTTTTTTAATGTTTTGTTAAAACTCCAGTGTAGTATGGGCAAAGCCCAAGGATACTCTCTAAAAGCCACCTCAATAAGATCGGGGTTGGGGTATGTGGAATCACACCCAGGAACGAGTCAAATGCTGCATGCTTTCAGGAAAAAATGGCTTGATTCCCTTGGCTAGTATTTGCTGTACTGCAGTGGTTCTCAACCTGTGTAACCTCAGGACCCACATTTGTCCTTGGTCATTGAGTCGGGACCCAAGTTGCACTGCATGGCATTGCGGTACCGCACATTCCGATGTGGGTGATTAGAACTGTGGGTGGGAGATGCATTTGCGGTATTCAAATGAATGGCAATGCACCTCCCACCCCAGAACGCGCGGTAGGTGCGATTGCGTGGTACAGTGCGTTAATTGCATGGGACTGTACAATTAACGCACTGCACTAGTGTGAACGGGCCCTCAAAAACACTGATTGACACAATCTCACACTTACAGACTGATATTCTCACACATATACACTCCAAAACCCTGCCCTACGAGAAATGAGTGGATCCTCAGTCTGAGGTCCAGTGTAGGCTGCTGTGCTGTGACGTAGCTCCATCCATATGTGCATTGCTTGTACAGCTCCCTTGCGTACCCTGTAGAGGTCCCAGGCACCTCTACAGGACACACAAGGGAGCTGTAAGCAATACATGCATGGATGGAGGTCCCTCACGGCCATAATCTCAGCCCACCCCACCTCATGCTGACACTCGGCACTGGGCAGCATATTTTGAATGGCTGCTTGGTGTGAGAACTGACCAGTGCTGTGCTAGAGGGAGGCTAAGGAGCCTCTAACCTAAAAAAGTGGAAGGCATGAGAGGACCCACTGAACATGGGGTCGCGACCCACCAGTTAAGAAACAAGGCTGTACTGCAATCTCTAGCTGACATACAGCATTGTATTTGCTTATTCGTTTTATCTTATGTTGGTCTCTTTTACCCAATAAAAGAACTAAATCATGTCCTTTGAATTTTAGATTTCATATTTTATCTGCTTTCCCCACCTGTTTAAAAGGGAGATATGGTATAGGTTCAGTGAGTGCTTAGTTTGTATAACTGCAGTGCTTGTATAATTACATATGTGTTCTTCCTTAGTTTTATTACTGTATTAAATCTTAACTCAAGAATCCTGCCCCCTCCCTGTATTGACATATGTGCTGCTCTCTGGAGCATTCTGCTGTGATTTCAAGGTGGCATGAAAATGAACTGCAGGGAGGTGTCCATGAGAGCCTGTGCAAATAAGAAGTGGGCTTCAGTGCTGCTTGGTATAATTTAACCCAGAAGAGGACTGGCAGCCCATCACCGGCAATCATTGTTTTGGGTATTCTGACAGTGGTGGCACCGACTGTCAGAAGACTATAGCCCGGTGGGGGGAGTATGGGTCTATTCCATCTACAATGTTTAGCATGGATGAAGGAATCAAGTGTTTTTCTTACATGTATAGCAGTTTAAAGTGACAGTAAACTCAGGAGTTAACCATAAAAATACATTCAGGTACCTTAAGATACATGTATGTTAATAGTTATTTGTGTATCACTCAGCCGTACATCCTCAAATCATCTCTGAATTGGTGCTGACACTCTCCTTCCTTCTGGAGGGTGGCTACTTTTGTTCCCCATGGTCCCTGTGTGTGTTGTAAAGTAGCCACCGCTCCAAGCTCACTCCCATGATGGACTACAATCTCATGTTTAGTTTACTCATTTGTATTGAGATTGTAGTCCATCACAGGCGTGAGCTTGGAGTATTGATTACTTTACAACACACACAGGAACCATGGGGAACAAAAGTAGCCACCCTCCAGAAGGAAGGACAGTGACAGCAACAATTCAGAGATGATTTGAGGATTTACAGCCGGGTGATACACAAATAAGATACATTTGTGTTAATAATTAGAGTAACAGACTTAAGCTGGCCGTACACGTAACATTTTCTCATTAATTCCCATGGGCTGATTGAAATTTCCCTCCTCCATGCTAAACAGCAAAGATGGAATAATCTCCCTCACCGGTCTATTGTATGCTGACAGCCAGCAACCGCCACTGTCAGGAATACTCAAACAGTGGCTTTGCTAACAGTTAACAGGCTTAAAGTGACACTAAACTTGGGAGTTACATTTCAAGATTTAACAAAAGACCGGTGAAGGGGATTATTCCATCTTCTCTGTTTTGCATGGATGAGGGAACCAATGTTTGTTTTTTCGTTCAGCCCATGATTAATGGGCTGATTAATGAGAATAATGTTGTTTGCATATTCACTGTTTGGGTATTCTGACAGTGGTGGGTGCCGGATGTCAGAATACAATAGCTTGGCTGTGAGGGGGGGATTCCTCCAATCTGTAAAATGTCTTTTATTCTGGTCCAGAGGCTGAATAAAGGAGATCTTTTAGTGTATGGGCAGTCTCTGGTCTTAGCTGACACCTGTTGTAGTAGTGACAAGCCTTGAGATGGCCAATTATATGCTGTACAGTGGGGCTCCTATGACTCACTGCTCCCGGTCTGTGTGGGAGTAGGTGACCTTATAAATTCGGATGTTGCAGAATTGTAATCACACCTTTTGTATGGAGGAATCGCTGTGTATTCCTATCCTGGTATAGGTGCAGTGTAAGGTGTACATTGCGGATGCGATCTGTTACCTTTACAATGACTGTCGTAGTAGTACTATTGTCCTGCATGGGATGCACCACTTCCCGTGTTTATATGGAGTCATGAAGGGGGGTTTTTGCCCCCCAACAAGCACAAGGAGGAGGCAGCCCGAGCCGATTGTGTACTCCTGCTCTGCAGCGCAATGGTTCAGCCCTGACGGCAAGGCGTCTCCCTCCAGCCCCCTCTTCCAATGATGGAGAGCAGGGAGGAGGAGAAGGAGGGGACATGTCAATGCAGGGATCCCTCTACTCCATAGACACACACGCACACATACAACACACCGCCACAAGCAGACAACTTTCCTCCGCTCCTCTGAGGCCACCGTGCTGTGTCTACAGTGCCAAGGTAACCATGAGGCTGGGCTCCCCCGGGAGCTAGATGGCATGTGCCTTCCACCCCGCACATCGTAGACGCACGGTGACAGTATCATGGAAAGGTTCCTGGGCTTTGTACGGCAGATCCGTAGATCCAGGAGGAGGAAAGGGAAAAAGTACCGACCGGAGGAGGATTACCATGAGGGCTACGAGGACGTCTATTACTATGCATCTGAGTGTACTGCAGATCATTGTCTGCACATCTCTGGAGAGCAAGGAAACTTTCTCCTATTCTATCCACCTGTCACATCACTCATCCGGATTCTCAGGGAACTAATCCCATTTGCTTCCCTTTGGTCATTAAGTCTACAATAGGAAGTGTTTCGTTGTGTCTGTGTCATAAGAACAAACAAAACCTAGTGATCCTGCCAGAAATCCTGTGCTGGCCTGTGCACTCTGCAGTGTTATTGGCATGTCAAGTTTACAGCTGTCAATTACAGAACACCTACCATCTGTGTTATGAGGGAGGTGTTCTGTAGTCCTAACACAGTCTGACCTAGGCTGCTCCTGCATAGATATGAGTGAGCGTTGTCACCTTAAGTCCCCATTCACACTTCTGCGCACGTTCACGCATCAAAAACATGCCATTCTCTGGCAGTTCCATTACTTGTTAATGCCACCCCAAACGCAGCCAGGAAAACAGTCAAAAGACATGGGAAGCTCGCAGGTGAAAACCCTGCACGAGATCTTATTTACCGCGTGTGTTTTGCATGTGCAGTTGCCCAATAAAATGGATGGGCTGCCGCACGGCAATGGCGGCATAAATGAACGCACATGAACGCATCAGGAAAGTGTGAACAGGGCTCAAGACAGGAATTGTTATACTGGCAGGATCACCAGGTGAAAATATGAAAAACAAATGCAGTCTGGAAGGGGGATTCTAGATGTGACTTTTTTTTAAGCACAGGGAGGAGACTGACTGAGCTGACTCTTGACCCCTGCTCTGCTCAGTTTACCTCTGTGAAATAAGGAAGACCTACCATCTGTGTTATGGAGATGAGGAGGGGGAGGTGTTATGTAGTCTCAACTCGCTGCCTGACGAAGGCTGCTCCTCCATAGAAACAGTCTACTGAGTGAGCATTGGAATTCTAATCCTGGCAGGATCAACGGGTGGCAAAATAATGCAGCCAGCACATCTTAAGACTGTTAACTTCAAAATATCAGATGTTTTTTAGTTTTAGATGCACTTTAACGGATACAGTATGCTGAAGCAGAATGAAAGAATTGGCTCCATATGACCCTATGGTGGGAATTTATCAAAACTGCAGCAAAGAAAATCTGGAGCAGTTGCCCATGGCAACCACTTAGCATCTTTGTTCAGTTAAGATTTGAAAATGAGAGAAGCTGATTGTTTGACATGCAAAGCTGCTCCAGATTTTGTCTGCTCCAGTTTTAATAAACTCCTCTGTGTCATTCTGGGAGGATTTACAAGATATATAATGCAGAGATGAATGTGCAGTAACCCATAGCATCCTATCCAATTTCATTTTATTACAGTCAGACAAGTTCAAGATGGATGCTGATTGGCTGCTAGAAGTACTGCACTTTCCCTGTAGCTTCTTAAACTTTTTTTTTTATTTAACAGAATAAACCCAAGCATCTAAAATTCCAATGATAAAGAAATGTATTGGTTTTGGCTAGAAAGAGCAAAGTCCTCACACCTGTAGACATATTTTACACCTGCAGACCATCAATGTGCAGGGACATTTATCAAAACTGGAGCAGACAAAATCTGGAGCAGACGTGCATGGCAACCAGTCGGCTTCTCCCTTTCATTTTTAAGTCTTAACTGAACAAACTGAAGAGAGAAGCTAATTGGTTGCCATGGGCAACTGCTCCATATTTTGTTCAATTTAGATCAATTCCCCCCATAGTAACCTGCAATAAGTGTTAACTAGTCTTTCGTCTCTGGTGCTGAAAACCTTTTTTTTTTTTACTGGTTCATGGCTGTTCGCTATTCAAATTTCTTCTGTCTTGTTCTATAAAACGCCATATTCCATTATATAACATATAAGGTGAAGTCTGTGTGTGTGTGTGTGTATATGTATATGGCTGTGTGTGTATGTATGTGTGTATATGGCTGTGTGTGTATGTATGTGTGTATATGTATGTATGTATATATATATATATATATATATTAGGGCTGCTATGATTTGGATTCTGTTGTGCTAGAATAATAAGTAGCAATGTCTGTGCTTTTGGTTGTCCTGTGTGACTGTCACTCCTATGTTCTTCCAGCCAATCTCATGCTTGTCCCTTCAGTTTACCAATAGCCAGATCTGCCCGAGGAGACAATGACAAGAAAACTGCAGGCCATGCAGCATTCACAGGAACTTGGTGTGTCACATAATATTATGTGCAGAGTGATGACAGTAATCTTCGCCGTACCCTGTTGGATTTTTTTTAGAAATGTCAGCAGTTGATTGCGATCACCAAGGGCCTATGAAATGTGTTTATTTTTGAGCCAAGAAAATGGAATACAAGTTTTACAGTAGCACATAATGGCTTTAATAAGCAATCACACATTGGCAAACGGTTTTGTCAGCGAGCTTGTGGTGTTATGAAAGGCCACCGTGTTTATTTTTTTGTCAATGTTTTTATTATAGTGGTCTGGATGTAGTTTGTTCCCGCAGCTTCCAAGGTAATCTACAAGTCGTTGTGTATGTTACCATTAAAAAATGTATACCCATGGGCAGTTGGATGCTGGTGGGTTAAATCTCTGCAATTAAGAGTCTGGGAGCTCAATTAGTCTTTGGGCATATATCTTTTTAATGTATATCTGCAAGTGCAGAGAGTGGTATCATACTGCAATGTTATTGTTGTGATATTATAGTTAAAAGGTTTTTAAACTATTTCAAATGCTGATGAAATCACTTATAATGGTTGCTGGTTTTAGCTTAATGCAGAATCAGCTGGTTCTGTTTTATACCATTTTTTTTTTTTGGGGTGGGGGGCGCTCCTTTCCCTTGCCGGGTCCTATGGAGCCACCCTTGTGTGTGATAGTAAGCTGTGTGTGTCTCCACCAACATACAGCAAAGCAAGACACTCCCCTGCCCCTTCCTCTCTCCTCCAAGCTTGTAGATGAACAGCTGCTGGAGACTCCACTGTCCACTGTGATCTTCTGTTAGAAGTTTAGGGAAGCCGAGCTGAGAGAGTTGGAGCTGTTTGGAAACCAGGTAACTGTAAGTGATAGGGCAAAATGTAAAGAAATACTTTGCTGTGCAATGTATATATGCTTGATCTGGATTTATTATTGAAAAGAAGTTTGAGAGTTTAATACTACTTTGAGGATTGAGGATAGGCACAAGCCTGAAATGTCCTGCTGTGCTTTGAGCTGCAGTATGGTCTTTTTCTCATTGTACAAATATGCAGTCAATGGGGTGTTCCGAAATCGTGTCTGAGCCCCACTATTTCTGTACAGGAAGCTTGTGCTGAGGGAAATATGTAGGCTGCCTCTGCTGACATATTGTTTTGAAAATGTACATTGCCTGGGTGTTATGATCAAATTGCTTCAATGTATTGTCCCTGACCCAGAAAAAGCATGCAGGTCACTTGCGGCTTAATTGTTTGAAATCCGAGACTTAAAGTGTTGAAATCTAGCAAGAGAGCCATACAACTCTCACAAGGAGAAGGCAGCAGGTTGCAACCTACATATTTTTATTTCAGAGATTTCCTTTAAGGATAGCTATACGTTTTACTAGCCTAAGCCTAGCAGCCACCCTCCCCCTCCCCATGCTACCCACAGTATATCCCCTGGTACCTCATATCAGTGAGTGATCAGGTGCAGGAACCAGGACTTAAGCTGGGCTGGCATTACTTCTGTCCTTTTCTGAATCAGCGGGGCTACGGGGTTCCTGGACATGTGCAGTTTGAAGTAGAAAGCTTTTCTATTGAGGAGAGAAAGCCACACATATGCAGCACTGTACAAGGGGAGTATAAGTATTATGGGAAGGGGGAGGGGAGCTTTTGTTAAATAAAAGTATAGCTATCGTTTAATTTCAGAACAAAGTGACAGTAAAAGTGATGGACGTTGATGTATAACTGGAGATTTCCTGCATTTTTAAGGCATCTGTAACAAAAATTAAGACTCTAATGAGGGATTTCATCCTAAAGTGAGCAATTCGGGTGAACTAATCGCTTTTTTTATTCCCAACTGGAAGAAGTGTTGTTTTTTTGGTGAAGTGTGTTCACCTTGTGCTGTGTATCTTGTGACTCGTTCTCAATGTTCCTGGCTTAAATCATGTCTCCTGTGGAGCTGAGCAAACGGCAAGCTCTACTGGCATATAGAAAAGGAAGCCACAGACCAGTCACCTGCCTATAAAAGTGGAGATCTGTAAAAATCTGAGGCTGCACGGAGTCACAAGGGTCACAAGTTTTCTGTATTTTTTTTTGTATGATTTGAAATATATAAATTAAAGACACAAAATGCTATTTGTTTCCAGCATTGGGAATGAGACTCATTTGTAGAGCTTAATTGCTCTGGTGGAGCCAGTCCCATACAACATAGGACCCCAAACCTGAGGCCTTGGGTAAATTCAGCACAAGTAATAGAGATGGAAATGAAAGCTGGTCAACAGAACCGGCAGAGGGTTTGGGTTGTAACTGTCCCCTGTCTGCCGCAGCCCTGTAGCTATTAGAAATTAGGTGGGCAGGCGTAGCCATAATAGTGGTCCCTCAATAGTACATGTTGGCGATAATTGAATTGTATACCTTTGAGGTAGATGTATGGATATAGTTGTATTCTATTTACTATGATGATTTGTTAATGATTTTTAAGTCCGCTGTACGTATGATGGTGGATGTTTTTGTTCCGTGTTTTGAGAATCTAATAAACTTGATTTGAACAAGCCATAATAGTGAAGGGAAAAGATCTGTTAGAGAATAAAGATGGGGATGGGCTTCTACTGCAAAACGGTGGCAGAATATATTTGGGAAGTCACATAGCTATCTTAAGGCTAGGTTACCTTTAAGCAAAATAACAACATGTTTAGGGCACCAAGGAAAGGGGGGTACCACAGAGTTTTCCCACTATCATTCCCTTAAAGGAGAACTATGAGGTGAGTGAAAATCACTCATCCTCATAGTTCGAGCCGACAATAAAACTGTCACACGTTGGCTCAATAGATCGGGAAGTGAGCGAACACATAGCGTCGCTCTCTCACTTCTCGATCATCTCCCTGCAGAGAGCAGTGACTGTCAGTCACTGCTCCCTGCAGGGATTCCTCCCCTCTCTGATCCTCCAGCACTGACTGGAGGAATGGACGGGGGAGGGGGCGGGTACAGCTGGGTCTGCCTCTAGATAGGCAGAGCCAGCTGTCACTCACACAGCTGGGTGGATCTCAACAGTAATGTCGGGATCCATCCCAGCTGCAGTGGTCTCAGTATATCGCGAGCTTTAGCTCGCGACATACTGGGCTTTGGGTCACAGGAGGATGCTTGTATATGTCCTCCCGTGACCCTGAGAACTATGGGGTAAAACACTTACCCCATAGTTCTCTTTTAAATGAAGTGCACTTTAAAACAAAGATTCACTTACCCTTGTTGCCTCTTTGCCTTTAGCTAACTTCCCTCATCCTCCCCTTCTACAGATGTATGCTTCCCGGGGTTCCAACTATCGCAGGGTCTATTTTTTATTTTTTTTTACATCCATGCAGCAAGTCTTCTCTTTCCTGGCCCCGCAGGTACATTATACCGTAGCACTATAGATGTTTATGGGGCTCATCAACCTTCCAGCCAGGATACGAAGGTACATGAACCCCATAAACTTTCTCTTGATTATCAAGAAGTGATTTTCCTCATTTCTAAATAGAAGGCTTCAGTCAGTTGCTTGCTTTTGAACCGTGTACAAACTGCTAAATAAATAAACGTATTTTAATTTCTGCACTTATTGAGGCCAGGTTCACACCTGCGCGATCCGTGGCTGCGCAGGCAATCACACGCGATAACACGTGGATTGCCCTTAAGTCTTGCGATGGTTGTAAGGTAATTTAAAAAACGTACGATCTGCCTATCTTGGACAGGCAGATCGTACTTGCGATGATCGCAGCTGCGCCCCCCTGAGGGGCGGGCTTCCGATGACCGCAATGCTGAACGGGCATTGTGCGCTTGCGCACACCGGCCCGTCCGGCTTTTATATTACGAACATGCTACACACCCGCCGAACATCGTACGATGCTCGGTGGGTTTTCGAACATGTTCCTAAGATAAAAGTCGTGCGACCTTACAGTAGTAAAGGTCGCACGGCTTCCACACACCTTACGATAATCGTACGATCGCGGGATTTCCCGCGATTATCGTACGATTATACCTCATTTCTAAATAGAAGGCTTCAGTCAGTTGCTTGCTTTTGAACCGTGTACAAACTGCTAAATAAATAAACGTATTTTAATTTCTGCACTTATTGAGGCCAGGTTCACACCTGCGCGATCCGTGGCTGCGCAGGCAATCACACGCGATAACACGTGGATTGCCCTTAAGTCTTGCGATGGTTGTAAGGTAATTTAAAAAACGTACGATCTGCCTATCTTGGACAGGCAGATCGTACTTGCGATGATCGCAGCTGCGCCCCCCTGAGGGGCGGGCTTCCGATGACCGCAATGCTGAACGGGCATTGTGCGCTTGCGCACACCGGCCCGTCCGGCTTTTATATTACGAACATGCTACACACCCGCCGAACATCGTACGATGCTCGGTGGGTTTTCGAACATGTTCCTAAGATAAAAGTCGTGCGACCTTACAGTAGTAAAGGTCGCACGGCTTCCACACACCTTACGATAATCGTACGATCGCGGGATTTCCCGCGATTATCGTACGATTATCGCAAGGTGTGTGGGCACCTTTTAAGGGTAGTGGTGGTCCCTGCTACATACTAATGACTTGGAATGGATGCTCCACTTCCAAATGCATGGCTGCCAAAATTCTTCCCCTGCAGGAATCCAGCACATTGCAGGATTATCTGAATTACCTAAAGACCTATTGGATATAATAATAAATAAAAGAATAGGGCATACTTGGCATATTTGCACCCAGAGTGTATAACTTTTAAACACCATCTGCTCTATACGATGATATATTTTCAGTAACACATCATGAAAAATAGCAACCTTTAAGGTAGCCATACACTTTACAACCCTTGCAAGACTTTTGTCTTGCGAGGGTTGTAAAGTACTTAAAAAAAAACGTACGATCTGCCCATCTTGGACAGGCAGATCGTGCTTCCGATGACTGCAATGCTGAACGGGCAGTGTGCGCGCACCGGCCCGTTCGGCAGTCATCTCTCGATCATGTTAAAAATTAGCCGAAAATCGTACGATTCTCGGCTGGTTTTCCAACATGCTCGAAATACAAAATTCGTGCGACCGTACATTAGAAACGGTCGCACGTCTTCCATACATTGCACTATTCTTGTACGATCGCGGGATTTCCCGCGATTCTCGAACGAGAATCGTGCAGTGTATGGGCACCTTTGAGAGTTAGGTATATAATGATTGTAACAACAAGCATTATCTCCACAACAGTAGTCAGTGGGGAAGAGTTCTGAGTCACTAATGCTAGGCCACTGCAATTATTCCTGGTCCGTTTCTGCATTTCAAGTGCTTGAAAATTGCCCATGTAGTTTGGACTTTTAGCTCCACCTGATTTGCAATTTGTAAAAATCTTGAAGGTTTTCTATGAAATTATCTTTTTTGTGTTAATTATAGTGTCAGCATAAACCAGTATGTTTTTAGATTGTTAGGGGAAAAAAGTACCCAGAATATGTATTCACAGGGAATTTGAAGATATGCAAACAGGATACCTGTTGGGAACTGAGCTTAGGACTCTAGCACTATGAGGCTAACGTGCTAACCACTGTTCTGTCCATTGATATTAGGAGCAGTATTATATTCATCTCTACTTGTCACATTTGAGCAGTGAGCTGTGGGTATCCTGATTTAGTTTGTCATAGTTAGGTGTAATAAATGGATGGAGGTAACATGAAACTTCATCTCAACCCAGCTACTCTTGTAGATCTCTTCCTTTGCCAGGCTACTGTGATTAATACCAGGTAAAGTCTCTAGAGGAATTATTTAAAGCATTCAGGCTAAAGTGAATGACTCAATTGCATCATCTGTGAAAAATGGAAAGATGATACCCTAAAATAGCTTATGGCCTGATTATAAATGGCTGAATGTGAATTTATATTGTCACGTTTCCATTTTAAAGTGTATTTGTGTGGTATGGAGCGTGTCTGCAGAATTTCTTTTTTCTTATAAACTAATGTGTAACATTTTGGTATGCAGCACACACCAGTATTTCCTAGGTGGAGACCAATTATACCATGTTTTGGAGAATTTAAAAGAGAACTATGGCCTTTTTTTGGGGTCATAGGAGGACATTGGCTGATTGGCAACTGGCTCTGCCTCTCTAGCGCCGATGTGTGACAGCTTCAGTATCACATATCGGCTATAACTATTGGGATGAGTGTATTTTACTGATCCCATAATTCTCTTTCAACTCAAAAACTAAACTTTCACATTCCAGCAAGCCTAATTTAAATGTGTAGACTTAAGTCAATTTAAATGATGTGCTGTGGCTTTTCATAAAAAACAGCTATGCCACCTTCAATCTCTCTATGGCTAAGGAAGATAGGTGAGATGGAACATATGGAAGACCTAGTCTCCTCGGATAGGGGCACGCATGCTCAGCATTGTGCTAAGTGGTTCTACTGGCAGACTTTCACTCTCTCCTCCGAATACCGCACTCTGCTGACAGGTGTGGTGAGCGACTAGGCCCGAAGTCCCGGTGGACGTAGGAGATTAAAATGCTCCCCA
>NW_017306333.1:2255547-2280891 GCF_000935625.1 Nanorana parkeri
CCCCCTTTTTTTTGTCCCTTCTCTCACCCGCTCTCCCCCGCCCCACCCCTCCCTTCTCCTCTTCCTTCCTTCCTCCTCCTGCTGTCTTTCGTTCTCGCTCCCCATTTTTCTCCCCCCCTCATTGTGTAGTGGGGTCCAGATGGTTCCCGATATCTATACCACTGCATAATGCTACTACAATCTTTCTACTGTGAACATTACACTGGGTTTATTTCCTCGAGCTATACAAGTTTGCAGATTGACACTGTGATGTTTCCTGTTCCTGGTCCCCACATGTAACAAGACCAGCCTTCCCCTGTTCTATTCATTGTCCCTTGTGCTGCTGATTTCCCCTGTCTTTCCCCCTCCTCTTACTTGTTCTTGTATATGTATATGCAAAAGTCGAAGAATAAAGACTTTACCAAAAAAACCCCCAGCTATGAACCATTTGCCATATATAAAATTACATGACCACCATGTGGCCCATGGGAGCTGATTCAGTGGTTTGCCATCTTTAGTGCTCCGCTGCATGCATGTGGCTTTGCGCAGGAAAAAATGTGGTGGTGCAGCCTGTGGCACACGCTGTGCTACTGTATATTGAATAGTTCTCTCCATCCTTACCTTGACATAGACATCCTCCTCCACTGAGGCATGGGGAGAGCAGGGGCCATGCTTTTGCAAAGGAAAGCCTCACAGTCATAACAGAATTATCTTAATGTATAAAAGGTACTGTCTAAGAAAGTTTTTTTGTCTTTGTGCATTTATCCTTTTTGCTGTATCTGTGGTTAGGTTTTGGTTTCATTTAGTGGATTAAAAAAACAGGAATCAAAACTGGATAACAGGTACTAAAAGCTGGTTAAATGATGTTTATTTTGACAACATTACTCCTTAACTCTTGAGGTCCAATTGCCCAGTTTGTGTTGGGTGCAGTGTATTTTGCTGGCTGCTAATCCACAGAAGTTAATTCCATCACACAATTCTTTTTGTATATGATCTCCATTCTGGCAAATGGCAGAATTGTCCCAAAGCCTGTCTGGGACTTGAGGACAATGTATACAAGCATCCTTTAATTTTCTTTTATCCTTTAAGTGTTGATTTATACCTGGTGTTGCACAGAAACAAATGTACAACACTGTGGTTCATGGGTCTTTTTGTTAATCGGAATTGAACTCCTGCGTTCATCCAGATTGCATATCCGTATCAATATTTATTTATTCAAAATTCATGTTTCTTACGATAAGCAAATGACTGCGAGGGAGACCTTTTTCTATTATTTTCTTTGGTCCCATTTTCAGGGCTTTATTTTGGAGCTGTCAAGACTTTTTTTCTGCAGTTGTAGTTTTATGCATTTGAATACCTTTTACTAAGCAAAACTGTATTTTCATTTGCTGTGGACTACCCCTCATTGTCTAGCAAGGGTCATTAATGGCTCATTTACACCTAGTGCATTGATGCTGATGAAGGGGGCTTGCCCCTGAAACGCATCAATCTTGGCTGACTGCGGCCGGTGGATGGTAATGTGACCGGAGGCAACTGGTACATGGCCGGGGCAATACCATGTTGGGTTAACACACAGTGTGGCCTCTTGTTTGTTGTTAAAGCGTGATGAAACGGTTTGCGAGTACATATATCCCTTATTTTATTTATCTTAATAAACGATTTTACACACGGAGGTGGCGCTCTGTTCCCTTTTGTTTTCATTGAGCTGCATTGAACAACACAGGCTTAAATGGCAACTGAATCCAAACCTTTTTTTGGCTTTAGTCCTCTTTTGGTTTCCAGAAGGTAATTTATGTACTCCTGTGACCCAAAGGCAGCATCTAGCAGGCTACTGCCCACTATATGCTGACAGTGCAGGGCCCCGCTGCAGCTGGGAAAGATCCCAACAGTGTTGTTGGGATCCACTTTACTGCCTGATTGACAGCTGGCTTTGCTTCTCTACAGCCAGAACCAGCAGTGCCCGCCCCTCCCATGTCTGTTTCTACAGTGAGCACTAGAGGGACAGAGAGAGGGGAGGGGGAATCCCTGCGGGGAGTAGTGACTGACAGGCACCTCTCTGCAGGGAGAAGACTGTGAGCTTGAGTGATCAGCGGTTTGTGATCGCTCCATTCCCAATCTATAGAGCCAGCAGGGCAACAGCTGGAGTGTCACCTGCAATATAACTTATTGACACCTGCAGTGTCAGATGCCAGCTCTAAGTTTTGGGAAGAGTACATTTTACTTCCCCAATGCTTCTCCTTTAACAAAAGGACACATCACATACTATTGCGGTCTATGTGCACAGTTCACACCAAAGCATTGTGTTGGTGTGTACTGGGCTAAAATGTAGACATTTGTACTGCATTTGTTTGCAGTACAGAGCACCAAAAGTCATTACAGCCATCATTGCATTTGGAAAAAAAAAAAAAGCACTACAAAGCATTTAAAAAAAAAAGTAGTTAAATGCAGTGAAATAAAGCACAATAAAAAATGTTCATCACTGCACATGCATTTTTTATATGCGCTGTGGTGTATAGGAGCCCTTAAGCTCCAAAAAATAAACGACAGTACGGGATTTGTAGAGGTCTTACTGCAGCAGTGTCTAAAGATATGCATGAACATAACATTAAATGCACCTGACATTTTGCATGGCTTTGCGCCTTAATTGGAAAGCGTTGCTTGTACAAATAACCACAGCAGACTTATTGCTCAATTCTCCTCTGTGACTGCAGTAGTAAACTCTGCACCACTGTTAACAAACCAAGTTGTGATTGTAAAATAAATGCTAATGAGTAAATTCACGTGCCAGGCAAGAACAGAGTTTGCTAATGGTCATATAGGGTTCTAATAATTGATCAACCACAAATAATAGACGAGGGTGCCTTGGGAGCATCGTATTTGTAATTTGTTGCTACGTAGCAATTGTAAACTAAATGCCAAGTATGTCAAGAGCTGGGAGTTTATAGAGATTTGCATTAACACTAGGAGTATTATCCGTTATATTTTTATTTAAAGGCACTCCATAACCAAGAAGTGAAATAGCGTTTGGACCTGCAGCAGTTCACAAATTAAATAAAGTAACACATTTACCCCAATGTGGCAGAGTCTATATTATTGTTAAGTGCTGAACTGAGTTAATTGTGGGTACTAATATGTTGAATAATTATTTGCATAGCACAGGACAGTGCTGAGAGTGAAAGAGAAGGTGCCAGAACTACACTGTTGACTTATCAATAACTCCTTTAGTGTAAGAATAAACGGGATCTGCTAGAACACCGTGATCTTATTTCTCGGATGTGACAGATTCACTTTAAGGCAACCTACTTATTCTGCCACCGGAAAATTCATCCATGAATAGAATATATATTTTAGCCCTGCTGAACAAAGTGAGGAACATATCAATGATGTTGTTCAATAACATGTTATTATGTACAGGCTGGTAATATAATGCAGTTCTATTTTCGGTGCCAACTTCCAAAACCATTGTAATTATCTATTGTCAAAAAGCTTCCTTTTTAAAAAACGCTGTACATAATTATGAAAAAAAAAAATGCTTGATCACTAAAGGCTTAATCTTAAGAAGTGCTCTGAACATATTGCAGTACTTAATCACTTTACAATGCAGTGGAAATAAATCATGTGGGGCCATGAAACACTGAGAAACAAAACTATCTGATGTTCCTGGCTTGTACATGAATTGCATAGATCTATGTAGTGATGGCTAACCTGAACTAACATGCAAATACAAACATTTCTGGATCATTTTAAATGAAAGTGACACTAAACTCAGGAGTTGAATCTTAAAAATACAATCAAGTTCCTTAACTATTAACAAAAATGTAGCTTATTTGTGTATCACTCTGCTGTAGATCCTCAAATCATCTCTGAATTGGTGCTGACGCTGTCCTTCCTTCTGGAGGGGGGCTACTTTTGTTCCCCATGGGCCCTGTGTGTGTTGTAAAGTAGTCACTGCTCCAAGTACACGCCTGTGATGGACTAAAATCTCACGTTTAGTTTACTCATTTGTTTTGAGATTGTAGTCCATCACGGGAGTAAACTTCGAGCAGTGGCCACTTTACCACACACACAGGGATCATGAGGAACAAAAGTAGCCCCCCTCCATAAGGAAGGACAGTGTCAGCACCAATTCAGAGATGATTTGAGGATCTACAGCTGAGTGATACACAAATAAGATACATTTATGTTAATAGTTAAGGTACTTGAATGCATTTTTAAGGTTTAACTCCTGAGTTTAGTGTCACTTTAAGCATTTTTTTTGCTAGTGTGGATTAAAAGACCATTTACTCCTTGTTACCTTTTATCTTATGTAAGATTATCCACACTTTTCTTGTTTTCCCTAAAACTCTCATGCCGAGAGCTAAACGTACTGTTAGCTTACATTAAAGTGCGCTGGTGTGTTGCAGTGTGATGTTTTCCATATTACATACATTGCATGAAAACAGACTATTCATTTCCAATGAGCTGCCAATTCACTTCTAGGCACTAAAAGGCATTGAACTTGACATTTTTTGGAAGCACTGTACAACACTACATTGTGGTGCGCTGCAGTGCGTGTGCATTGGAATGCATTTGTAAAATGTGTTGGGTTGTCATTGAGAATGACTGGCTTTGCAACCTACAATGCCACTAATCGAGTCACCTAAGTGTGCAAAGATAGTTTACTCTGATTATTACAGTTGAACATAGCATAGAATCTCTGCTTTTGAGCTTTGTTGTGAAATGATCCATGCATGATGACCAACATGAGTAACAGAATGGTGAAATTATTAACCTTATATGGAGAAAAAACTGCTGCAGTCTTCCTCCAATGCTGCTAATATAACCACAATCCTAAACTTTTGATCACATGATCAAAGTCTAATTAGTGTTTTTGTTCTGTAGTTTGGGCACCAGGCTTGGCAATTTTTGCTTCAGTGCTGAGATGTACCAGGATAATTCTGATATCAGTGTGATAGTATAATTTTTTTTGTGATTTATACAATTATCCTGTTTGTCTTGATTAAAGAGACTCAATTTTACTATATAGAGAACATTTTGGAAAAGTGACAGATTCTCTTTAAAATGATATTAAAATCAAATGGATGTTTAAGCTATTAGAAATGCTGATGAAATCACTTACATTGAATCCTGCCTTTTTGATTTTTGTTTCCTGCAGAATCAGCTGGTCTCCTGAGCACTGGCCCTGATATCCTGTTTTGGGGTGGCTCCTTTCCCTTGCAGGGTTCTATAGAGCCATTCTTGTTGGTGCTAGTAAGCTGCGTGCATCTCTGAAAATACACAGGCACAGCACGGCAAGCCTCTCCCCAGATCCATTCTCCTCCTTTTCTCCCTCTTCCCTTCTCTAAGCAAGTAGATGGACAGTTGCTGGAGACTGTGATGTTCCTTGTGGTGTTGTACTGGACAGGAAGTTCAGGGAAGCAGTGCTGAGAGAGTTGGAGCTGTTTGGAAACATGATTAGTGTTTGATTTAGATTCATTCCTGAAAAAAGTTTGAGAGTTGAATACTATTTTAAGGTGAAGTTTAGGGGTGGTGGGTTAATGTTAAAGTTGACCTTGCAGTACATTGACAAGTCATGAATACATTCCTTAAAGGAGAACTATGGGGTTAAGGCTTTTCCCCATAGTTCTCCTTAGGCTAACGGGAGGACATAAACTAGCGTCCTCCCGTCACCCTAAGCTCAGTATAACGCAAGCTACAGCTCGCGGTATACTGAGACGCCGCAGTTGAAGCGGATCCTGACAATTATGTCTGGATCCGCCCAGCTGCGTGAGTGACAGCTGGCTCTGCCTATCTAGAGTGCCTGCATTCCCAGTAATATCTAAGGTAAAGTGGTATGTGAGTTTATGTAAGGGTAACACTTACAACCTCTTAAAGAGATCATAGTACTCTTGATTATGCTTTTATCATCCTTTCTCCCAGTTATGCAGAGACTTTTGCTATTTTTGTTCAGGCATAATGAAGGGTCAGTATCTGACCTGCAAGGCCTAGAGATGACACATAAAAGTACTGGTGCCTACTGATTTGCTTTTTTTGTTTTGTTCTTGGTTGCATATACATGTTGTCTTAAGGTGCCCATGCACCTTACAATTATCTGCAGATTTTCTGTGGTCAGATGGAAAGAGTGCAACAGATTGGCCCAGGTGGAGATTCCTCCATCCATACAGGTAAGTGTAGATGGAGGAATCTGTTGCACCTTTTCCCATCTGACCATAGAAAATCTGCAGATAAATTGTAAGGTGTATGGGCAGGTTCACAGAGATCAGCCTACTGTCTTCTCAGAACGTTAATGAACGGGGGAGGGAGACTAAGGAAATACTACAACTTGCCTAGAGTAGACTAAATACATCATTCCAAAATGTTTCTTTCAGACCTGGGCAAAAGGAGTGTAAGTGCTGTTTTTTCTCAGTGATAAAGGTGCATATTTTTTATATGATAATGTATGTTGTGACATGCAAGGAATTTATTGATACAGTTGTAAAGTTACTGATGGGTCTGCACCAGGTACGGCTTCTGGCCAAAGCAAATAGTCAAGTGTTATTTTTTTACTCTCTAAGATAATCGGGAAGATGAAGCGTAGAATATTTGTCACATTAGGCAACTTGTAAAGCTTTCATTATTTTAGTTGTTAAAAATCAGCCCTTTGGTGATTTGCAGACAAACATGCTTGCCAAAATTTGTAGAACTAATAATATATCATGCAATAACAAAGATACCCAACATAAAATTCAAAGCTGCATTCTGTAAATGTGCTTTATCCGCTCTTCTCTAGCTCCCTTGTGAACTCCTCCCATGCTCGCCTCCAGGACGTCTCTAGAGTCTCTCCCATCCTCTGGAACTCTTTACCCCAACCTGTCCGTCTGTCGCCCACTCTGACTGCCTTTAGGAGATCACTAAAGACTCATCTCATCAGGGAAGCCTATTGCACCTCAACCTAACCATTGAACTATCACTTTCTCAAACAATTCATCCCCACACAGCTACCTCCTCATGTATCACTTGCTCCTCCCTTTTAGATCGTAAGCCCTCAGGGGCAGGGCCCTCCTTACTGTCTCGTCTTGAATAGTATTGTGATTGTAATGCCTTCCTTATATTGTAAAGCACTGCGCAAACTGTTGGTGCTATAAAAATCCTGAATAATAATAATTTGCATGTCATGTGGTCCAGAAGAGTTTTATCATGTAATGACATGGTTGCTAGTGGAGCCTGTGAATGCAACTTTGTGTACTGATTGGTGCATGATGTTATTTGAGAATGTGCTAGGGGTAGTCGAGTAGTTGACACTTGCTTCTCTCAAGCTATTTTTCATGTGTCAAGTCTATTAAATGGAAATATATTTAGAATAGCAATGAGGCAGTATTTTGATTCACAGCATGTAGTGTAATGGACTGGAATGATTGCCTTCAAAAAATCATGCAGCATTTTCTGAGCATTAATAGGGTATGCATGTTCCAGTATGCTTTCAGAGCCATTGAAGTAACACTGAATATTCGAGAGGCTGAGAAATTTCATCTAGCCTGATGTCTAGATTTAATAACGAACATGGACATATTTAAGCACACAAATTATCTGTAATAATAAGGTTTATACAAAGGTCAGTGAACAGTACTTTAAAATTGTTTCTATTTTATAAGGTCATGGTTGGTCCGTAATATTTGTTAGGTTGTTAGATATAATGTCTAGCTCCCCAGAGAAGTATAATAATGTTATCAGTATATGTTTTAGTTATATCAAGTATTTTATGCAAGATTTGGGATTTTGAATTTAGATTTTCTTTTAACTTCTCCGCAATAAGTTATCAGACCTCCCAGATTTTTTTTTCTTGCAGTTTTCATATGGAAAGAACAGCCTGGCTTAATATAGGGGAGAAAAAGTATTTTCATTTTCTTTCTACCATTTCACAGTTTTGTTATATAATATACAGCTTCCTAACATTTGGTAATTGCCATCTGCTCCTTGGTGCCCTTTGTTTTAGCTAAAGTAACTCTTCCGTCCCCCAAAAAAGCTGTACATTTACTCCTTGTCTTCTCAAATTAGAGATGGAATTCACAGTATTTCACACTAAGAATGTTATGCCTTTCTGAAACTTGGTATTTGCACATGGCTAAGCAAACCAATTTTAAATGTGTTTGCAGTAGGTCACTCATGCAGCAAACATTGCTCTTTGGATAACTGGAGGGAGCATGCACATTTGTTCCTTGAGCTGGCCATACACCAGTAGGATTTTGTTAGAAAAAAATATTTTTTTCTAATATTTTTAATGGGTTCAAATTGATGATTGTTGTTTTTGACCATATTGACGATATATCCATCTGTGATGAATTTATTGAATGAATGTGTGTATGAAGATCTGCCAGTGTATGGCCAGAATGCTGTTTTGTGTTGGACTACAAGAGGTTTACTGTAATCTTTGTGGACAAAGTTGTTTTGAATATTTATTGTGAAAATAGATATTCTTCTCTGGTCCTAGTCCTCATCTAGTGTCCATGTAACGTCAGTGATACATTTCCATCTTCTATAGATTTAGTTATTTCTGAGCTTTTTTTCCTCTAAATTCTTATTTAATCCAGGTTTCAGTTGAAATATTTAGACATATATCTCTATAAAATATTACTTTTAAAAAAAAAAAAATATTTAAGTGAACTTCTTTGCAAAACAAAATGTTGAAATGAATCTGGCATAAAAATTTAGTAGGTAAAATTATTACTTAAAAGTGTATGAAACACCTCTTGGAGTACACATATCAACGTTTGAACATCTGTACTTAAAGAGAATTAATGATATTGGTAGATTTTATTTTCAATGTTTTGAAGTTAGATTTTACACTTTAATTAATGTTTGTGTGTGTATATATGTATATGTATATGTATATATATATATATATATATACATATATACATATACATATACATATACATACAAACACACATTATATATATATATATATTCTGTATTTTTCAGAAATACACATTTACTACATGACGCAGGATTTTGACTGCAACTTGGATTAGCTAGGGAGAAAGCAACACGTGAAGCTTGCTTTGCAGCTCAGTTTGATCTAAACCTTGGACTAAGCCATTTGATAAGGGATTTGTTGCTGTGATGACTCCTTGAATTCTGTAATTGAACAGCTATAATTTGCATCGATGAAAGTAATGCCATGTATCCAATGAGTGCCCCCCTAACATTGATGTTCAGTGTCCAATTTAGTGCAGCATTAAAACTGGTGGTCATTATGCCCCTTTTTAACATTGATGATCAGTGGGGGATGAACTGTTTACTTACCTTACTAAAGCTGCTGCAGAAGTCCTACACTCCTCCTTCCCAGCTCCCAAGGAACTATGCAAGCAGGGTCAGGCTGGATGTACCCAGTGCTACCTGTGTAAAACAGAGCATGTCACTCTTGCAATCAACATGACTTTCTTTGTTCAATCTGACTGGACCCAGGGCACCAGTCAGGAGACCCAGCACACTTGCTCCCAGTGGCAGGGTCTAGAAGTGCCTAGGACTCTACCTGCTGGCTAGTAAGAAGACTGCATAATAATATGCGATATTTCATATTTAGCTTTCTAACTAAATCTACTTTTAGATTGCTAAATGCAAGGCTGTTTCGTAGGAGGGGGAAGAAACTACTCCTACTGTTTTCTGCCATTTCTGGGTTGATTGTGCTACTACTGGGCATCTTAGCATTTTTGAGGGGAAGTGAGCGTGGTGTGTCTTTCATCTGCTGCGATATGTTTCCTTATATTGTGTGGTTTTCGGTCCTCATTGTTGTCTGTTTCTGGAAACATCGGTCTTCATCGAAATGTATACCTATCACAGACTTGATTTGCCTTTAGTAAATAAACCCCAGTGTCTTACTACATTAACAGTCTGTTCACTTTGCATGGTAATTTCCATTTAACTTAGTGAACGTGGTGAAAATTACATGTGGAAAGGATGCCCAATCATTTGCAGTATTTTTTTTTCTTGATTGGATAATGTAAGTCAGGAAAGCTTCACCTCATTCACTATAGGGAACACTGCCTTGCAAGGTGACTAGCCTATTTGTATTTAGTAAATAACCCTGCTTTGTCTTATTACTGTGCTCAGTCTTGCCATTGTACAAGATTGTTTAAATTGAACTGTCTTCGGCAGCCTCGGCTTGTTAACAGAGCATGGCTTTTCCTAACACAGCTTCATTCCTCCTTCACAGCTGATTCTGTTTGATTTATGGAGATTGTGTTTTACCCAAAGTATTATCCCTAACTGTGTGCAAGTATACATGGCAGAATTGATTGCAGTGTAATCAAAGGGTGGAAACCCTAATATTGATTTGATTTAGGTATTTTCTGTATTGTTAATTGATAAATAAAAACTATTTATTATTTATAAAAACATCCTCACAGCATGTTTTTTTCACAAGTGCCTAAAACCTGCCCAGTACCATTTTTATATTATATTACTGTTGTGTAGTACTTGTGTTGCTCTCTATAAAGCCATCAAATATGTTTTGTCTGTTTTTAATAAAACTGGTGATAGGTGAAGATTGCAGTCTATCCTTGTTGCTTTGAATGACTATTTTGTTAGAAGGCTAATGCGAAAGTAGATGAAAAGCATAGTGTGTGTGGAGAGAAACGGGAAAAGGAAATAAAATGAAATCAATTAGTGTTTTATTGCAGTTGATAAAATAAATGATCCACGCAGTTTCATTTAGTCCTGCCAATAGGAAAATCCATGCAGCCATTGTTTCTTCATCATTGGAGCAAGAGGAATTATTGTTCACTGCTCACTGTGTGGATAGATTTCAGCATTAAATAACCTCTTTCCTTTCCTTAGATGCTGACTTAACTAGTGTGCCATCTACTGAGTAATATTGCTTATCAGCACCATTCAATGTGACTATTTCTCTTTCAGCAAAGCTGCATCTTCCACAGACAAACAGGGTCTTGCTAATGGCAGCTTATTACACTAAATGTATTACTTTGTTTTAGTTTTTGTTCCCAGAAGAGCATCAAAGCCTCCACAGGGCTTGTACAAAAACACTCAAGTTTTTTTTTTTATGTTTTCACCCAAGTTCACCCCATTTTCTAATTTGATTCAGTTTGATTGTGTATGATTCCAGGGTTGGAATTGTGTGAATGTTATGTGAAATAGTTTATCAACACGGTCTGCTTTAATCCATCACAGTGGGAAGGACTGTCAAGAATAGCATAAAATAACCTGTTGCCTGTAACAAGGCGTTCCTATAGGATTACAGTTCTGGATCAGGTGACCTAAAACTCAAATAGCTGTGCAGAGGCACGTCCGAGAAAAGTGAATGAAGAGTTTGCTGCAGGTCACATGATCCTCCAGTGCACATGCTTACCTTTACTACCAGTGCTCTCCCACTGATATTTTTAATGCAGAACTCCAGGCAAAATGCTTCTTAACTCTTGCAGTGTGGCTACTCCACAATGCAAGGGTTAAGTGCTCGTTTTCGCCTGGGTGCTAAAACAAAAAAGTTATACTCGCCTATCCTTGGAGCCAACTCGCTCTTAGACCAGTCCTTCCAGCCTCTCTCCCCCTCTGCTGCAGCAGTCTAAAGTCCCATAAGTCAATGTACGGTGTATAGGATGCCAGCATTTGAGTGGAGGAGGAGACAGGCTGGAGGGAGCACACTAGTCGGCTCGGGTGAGTATAACTTTTTTTGCATCTAGAAAAAAATGGGCACTTAACCCATGCAGTGCGGGCATATTATGGGAAGTTTGTGAACTTCCTAGAAGGTACTTGTGAAGTAGCTCTTCCAGGGGGTAGCTGAAAGGCACTGGTTGCGTCCTATGGATGCTTATTAGTGGAATGGAATTTTTGGAGCAATCTTCTATTGTGTTGTTGTATTGTGGGAAAGAATTGAAATGGCCAACGCCAAGCTGCTTATTGCATGTAATCTAAATGTGTCTTTTGATGTGATATTGTTTTAGCCAGGAGTACCACCTTGATAGTATTTATCACAGTGCTAATATAAATTTGACCTAAGGTTTAAAGTTCCTTGAACAGTTTGGATCAGATCTGATTTATGTTTAGGGGTTATGTTGAGCATTAGAGCTATTAAACACATTTTTATATTTTTGGGTTTGATCTTTTTTTTTTTTTTTTAAAGTGTAAAGGGTTTAACCTACTGTAGAAGCTGGTAATGCTAAGTGTGCATGTGCCAGAAGTTCTGGATCTGGAATCTGGAACTGTCATGTTAAAATAAATATAAAAAGTCTTGTTCCACCATTCTAATAAATGTGAAATTGAAAAGTACAGAGAAGTAATCTACCCAATGGTTCTATTTATTTATATCTTGTACCCTTATGCTTGCACAAGCAGTATTTGTGGTGCCAGGCACAATATAGTCAAATGTTGTTGCCACTGTTTCCATTATGGAATGTCTTGCCAATACATGCTGAACTGTCTACATACATAGGTTTATTACCCTGCAACTAAAGAGCGTATGTAATATGCTTATAGGAATAATTTGTAAAAACTAGTCTAAAAATACTGGTACTGATTCTCTGCCTGTAGCATCTAATAATCCCTTGGAGTGTGTAATCCCCTGGAGTGTGGGGGTAGCCACAGCCACATGGCAAGGGTCATGGCAAGGGTGTGGGGGTAGCCACATGGCAAGGGTCTAATTAACCCTTGCCATGTGGCTACCCCCATTCTCCAAAGGGATTACTGCCCATTTTGGTCTAGGGGTTCGATTTAAAAAAATATATACTCACCTGGTCCTCAATCTTGCCGGGCTGTTAGACTGGTTCCTGCAGCCTCTTTCCCCCCGGGCTCTGGCGCACTAAGAACCCCGTGAAATCATTACGTCAAATGCAGTCCATTCACCTGTATTAGGCGTAAGGACACCAAGGGACATACTACAGCAACCGGATTGGAGGAGGAGAGAGGTCAGTGCTGACCGCCTCGGGTCTGAGGATCAGGTGAGTGCCAGCCCCTAGAGAAAACCCTTGCCCTGTGCGTGGGGAAGCCCCACTGCAAGGGTTAACTTTTTGAATTACTCGAGTTCTTAATCATTTCCTAGCTCACATAGAATGGGGCATATTCTTTACGTAAATAACTTATGGAAGGCTTTGTGCATATATGTGACACCCCTCCACCTGCCATCCTGGTTTTTCAGAGGTCAGAGGCAGACCTGAGGTCTCTATGCAGAGGTCTGAGACTGACTTTGACTCAAAACGTACAAAATAGTCATGGGCATGTTTTTTTCTGACACAGCGCTACTTTTTAGCAGCGGAGGGCTGTTTTATGAAACTTAACAGCAATTTCATAAAGGGACTGGCTCTTATTTTTCACTGCCTTGCTCTATGGCTATAATAATAATGATAAATCACACCCCCATATTTTCTTTGTGCTGTTTTATTAATTTAGCCACCTTTGTTTGCCAGCATGTAATTGTCACACTGCTGGTTGCTGATTTGCTAATGTCTTGTTCTCCCGTACTAGGTCTTACTAGCTCATTCATACATCTTCTATGTTTACAAAACTGATGATGAGTCATAATTATACACTACTATATCTGCAAGATTGTGTTGATTTTTCACAGTAATGTGACCTTTACCAATACAGTCAGTTGTACATTAAAGGCATGTAGTATCTATTGTCTCCTAGGAAGAAAGACACAGCAAGTTGTAAAACGGAGAAGGCATCCAGCTATTTAATGTGTGAATAAGATAAGACGTTTCCTGTGGTAATTGGATCTGTTTTGCCCTTATTCTGTCTGGTATGAGGCTGCGGTAAATACTAATGAAGGGAATTACGTGCGGAATCCACTCCAGACAAACACGTTCAGGCAGGTAGTGCAGACGTGTAGATTTCCTTTTGTTGTTGTGGTGGTGGTCGTGTGGTATTTTAAAATGTACAAAGTATAAGCTCTCCTTTTTTTTTTCCCTACTTGGAGAAGTGTTTTGAAACATGATCATTTTCCCCCTTGCTAGTCTTTTTCATAAAATAGTACTTTTTGGAGACTTCGAACTATGTTTAATGTTTGGCAACATTAGTCCTTATATTCTAGTGTTAAGGGACCAATGTCACACATTCTATGTTGGTCAAATCCTCTATTTTACTTAAAGCAGACCCCCCATATCAAAATGGCACCATTACTGTAGGTAATATGGCGAAAGAAACTCAACTATTTATATATTTCTTGCCTTCATGGTGCTACTTTGCCACATGCTAATGAGTAACGGAATAACTCTTTAATTAAACAAATTACTTGTTTCGATTTTAGCGTGCAGAGCTGCATGCATCAGGAGGGAATTGAGGGAGTGGTGTTGGTCCGCTTTAACTGTTTTGATTCACATTTTGTTGAAGATTGCACAGTTTTCCTTCATAAGAATAAATACATTAAAGAGAGATGCACAGTTTCTTCTATTATAGAAAGCTTTCTGATCAGAATTTTTTTTCAAATTTAACTTCCAGTTCAAGATTTGTTTTACCTTCTGTCATAGAGGGGTTAAGAATGATGTAAATTTTTTCACATTTTCCATTCGGTTTTATTATGTAACGTTTCATGTTTTTACAAGTAATTAACTTTTGAGCCTATTGATGCTTGTCCCTCTGTTGGCTTTTTTTTATGAATGGAAAGAAAGCTGGAGAAAAAGTACATTTGTAGAAAACTGATAAAGAGTTCACAAATCTTAGGAGACTTTTCCAAATATAACTTCTGCAGACTTCTATTATGTATGAGAGAAATGAACAACATTTTAAGTTTGTAAAATAAATAAATAAATAAAATCAGGGCTAATCTTTATGGCTTTCATCTGTTTTATTATTGATTAGATGTCCATTCAGTATACAAGCTGAAAAGCGTTGGGAATTCCACATGAAAGACTTTACAGTGCATGAGAGCCTTAACAATCTGTCAACAGATTATCACTACAAATATATGCTAGTGTGCAAACATTTAGATGTAATTTAGTCTATGGAGATGAAATTTAAGGTAGAACTCCTATTGTTTTACTTGTCTCTCCAATTCTTTAAAGGTCTGTCAAATTACTTTTGATCGGGATATTTTTCAATAAGCACATTTTTAAGGAAAGCAGAATAAGACGGTAACTAAAAAAAAATAGTTTTTCTTTATAGGGCAGGTCACCTATAGAGCCCCTTCACACCTTGCTCTGCTGCATTGCATTAATGTGGGCTATGTTATTGTGCATTGCACTAAGGCAGCCCATTTATTTGATTGGGCTGCTATTGTACCACATTGGATAAAGAAAAAACATCATGCACAGTGCACCAAAACACACTAATAGTATACCAGTAATATTAAAGAATCTAAAGGCAAAACGTCCTTTTAAAATTTAGTTTGGGTAAGGAAGGTTTAGACATTTTGCTAAGTATTTATTGCTGTCCGTCTGTGTCACCACTAAGGGTATTTACCCTTTGAGGGGAATTTATCAAAACTGGTGCTGACAAAATCTGGAGCAGCTGTGCATGGCAACCAATCGGCTTCTCTCATTCATTTTCAACTCTCAAGTGAGCAAACTGAAGAGAGAAGCTGATTGGTTGCCATGCACAGCTGCTCCAGATATTGTCTTCTCCAGTTTTGATAAATTCCCTCTTTGTCTCTCTGGCAGTTGTGACTAAGACTAAAAGTGAGGGGAAATACTACATGTTGGAGTTGTCACTAGGGTGGAAAAAGATGACTGTAAACCATCCAATGGGAACAAATGTTCTGGTGGCAACTGAAGGAATATTTCACCAGTGAGATGCAGATAAACCAAAACTTAAAAAAGGCCATACATACACTTGTAAGTACATTAATTCCTTGTATATTTTGCTTCCCTTTTTTCTGTTTATTTCAAAACCAAACCATTATAGTTTCCCTTTTAAAAACAAGGAAATCAAATCTTACCCCCCTGTCACTGTCACTTTTGCTAGACAGCTTGGTCTAGCAGGTCTGTAGGCACTTGTGAAAAAAAAATCTGCAAAGTTAGGATGATTTAAAAAAAATAATGACATGAATTGAATAGTTTGTAGATTTTCATATAACAACCTACAGAGTGCATAAACAGAAAAAATAAATAAATAAAATCAATATTTAATATGTTCATCCTTTACCTTCAAAACAGCATCAATTCTTTCAGGTGCACTGGCAGGTAATGATTTTACTGGGATTTGGTCCAGTGCATGATTAAACAATTATACCAGGCAGGTGCTAATGATCAACATGTTAACATGAAGGTTACAATACAACCATTAAATCCATATTAAACCCTATTTGTTAATGCTTTCAGCTGCTGAGGGTGATGTATTATATCCCACTTCATGTTTAAAATGCTGCTATTTCCACCAGTTTTACCCGGCCCCCTGATCGCCGGTGCCATTTCCAGTTTATGGGTGGCTCCTTGGCTTGCAGGGTTTTATGGATCTCTGCCGTAGCGACCCTTTTGAGCACATTTCCGTGAGAAGACTACAGGCCAAGATGAGGACACTGCCGATACGAGGAAAACACACGCAGGACACGCCTCTGCTACTCCTCTAAGGCAAGTGACTGGCAATGGCTCCTGAGGATGAACTGCTGCCTTCAAGCTCTCCCCTGAAACCTAAGATGGTGTTATGCTTTCATTAGAGACTCACTATATGGTAAATTTGCAGTGACATAAGGGAATAAGAAAGACAGTAATGTATAAAGCAATACTATGGAGCTGAGCTGCATATCTGCATATGTACTGAGCAAATATAGCTGCCTCCTATTAAAGGATGTTGTAACCCTTTTTCGCAGGCTAAGTACATTTTCTGCAAGTACAGAAACGGTCTTGTTAATTTTGCGTAAAATCCAGTGTTCATCAATCCAGCTATCGTCTGTGAACTACAATGCAACGCCTTTCTATGTAACGTAGATGATGAGAACTGGAAGTGTTTGTATTCCAAACCAGGAGAGCAGCTTAATGTAGTCACCCTAGAACAGGAAGTGTGTAACTGAAAGGATGCCAGGTGAAAATAAAGGGGAGGAAGCATGAGAAAAATTAACTAATGCATCCACCTCTTCTAAGGCCTGGTAAGCTGCAATATATTAAATTTTTCTTTTTGGGTTTAGATCCACTTTAAATATAATTACAAACTATGTGTAAGCTCTCACAGACAGGGCCCTCATAACCATCTTGTTCTAAATAGTATTGTAACTGTACTGTCTCCCTGTATATTATAAAGCACTGCACAAACTATTGGCACTATATAAAGCATGTATAATAATAAAGTAGATTTTTTTAATACACTCATTACAAATATTTGCAATAATTAGATCTTTGTTTCATCACACACAAAAAAGCTGTACTTCCCCTTGAGATACATGCTAGCTCATATTCTAAAGGAAAAGATACCGCAGACATGAAATGACACGTGGACCTCTAGTTGGGGGGGGGAAAAAAATCTGAATGCAACACATTGTTAGCCTAAAGGTGAAGAGGGAATGCTGTGTTCTTCATCTTTATGCTTCTGAGTAATGCGGCACATATGAGAATATGGGAAAGAAAAGACCAGTAAAGAACAAAACCTCGGTGGCATGTAAGTATTTTCACCTCATTTTCATGCCAACATGAGACCAGCACATGGAGTGATTTTGCTTGTTTGCATATCCGTTTGGGGTGCAGTGGTAGAAGCTTCAGCTCCCATTACAATGACCTGAGCTTTCACTGCTAATCAGCATAGCGAAACTGTAATTCTAAGTTGTGACTGGGCCCGGATGGGACATATGTCAAATTATCTCCTGCTTTAAATACATAATATTATAAAAAGCTTTTATTGGGCTGTGGATGTTGTAGAATGGATTGTGTGCCACTGTAATTGTTTCCATCTCTAAACAAAGCATTAGAAGGTCATTGTTGTCACAGCCCAGAGGGCTCGTGGTCGGTTTTCTGCTGGAGATAATTGGGTGTTTGCAGTCTCTTTCCCATTTAGGATGGATTTCTGCAATAGATTGAGACACTCAGGTTTATTAGCTGTTGGTTTTGGAGTCATGAGTGTGTTTTGGCTTTTGTAAGGTTTGTTTAAAACGAACAAAAAAAAACTAACTGCGCATCGAAGATAATGTTGGATAGGCGAATGGAAAGTTTTCGTTTAACTGTTTCCTGTAATGAGAGAGAGGGTTAAGGTACATTGTGTCTATAGTTTTTATCACTTTTTTTTCCTAATTTTGCAGCTAAATATTTCAATGACTTACTGATTAATTTATGGCCCCTGTTCTCTGAGGTGAAATTTGATTTTCAATTATTACTAGAACATTAATTACCAAAGTGCTAAACTTGCTTCTGGGATTTAGTAGGCATACAGTATAAGTGAAGGTAATACCAGAAAAGCACATATGCATATAGAGAAAAAGTATTCGTCTACCATGATTGCATTTAGTTGTCTGAGAAATAAATTATTTTTACCTTTCTTTAGTAGTCGTATTTGGCGGTCATGTGACTGTGTTTTATAAATGAAAAATGCAGGGGTAACATATACTTTCATTCCAGAGTGCCTCTGTAGACATGATTTGGCCTTTGCACACATTATTCCTTCCCAGTTGGCCCACTAACTCCTCATGGCTTCGTTTTTTTTGCAAAATAATAGTCTTCATCAGAGTTTACTAGCCTTCCAAATCCTGTAAGTCACATTGCATTATTTAGCTAAACTCTGATTGTTTTCATATTGTGTAGTGATAAGCCTGGGCTTGGTGCCAACCCAAGCTCACCTGAGTTCACCCAAGCTTGCTCAAAACTGTGACTAAAGGTGCCCATACACTGTGCGATTATCACACGATAATCGCAAAGTGTATAGAAGGCGTGCGACCGTTTTTACTGTACGGTCGCACGTCTTTTGTCTAAGGAGCATGTTCGAAAAACAGCCGAAAATCTTACGATTTTCGGATGGTTTGTGACATGCTCGGGAGACAAATGCCGAACGGGCTCGTTCAGCATTGCAGTCATCGCAAGTACAATCTGCCTGTCCAAGATGGGCAGATCGTACGTTTTTTTAATTACTTTACAACCATCGCAAGACTAAGGTGTATGGCCACCTTAACAGTCCTCCCTCCCAGCCCAATCAGTTGTGGTAAATGCATCACCTGCCCCACAACTATACGTCACAAAGAGATGGGGGATGCTCCACTGATTAGGCTGTGGGGGGCGGATGACAGTTCGGAGCGAGCGTGGCGTATCTCATGCAAACCGGATTTGCAGTAGAATATAATGGTGCAAAAAAATGTAAGTGAACCTGTGAGCGTGCTGAAATGCGTGCTACTGTTGCTTGCTTGTTTTACAAGATGCAGGTTATAGGAAAAGTGTCCTGATTCTGCATTACCAACTAGTAAGTTAAACCTGAAGCAAACATGCAGGATTGTACCTCAGTTGGCTTCTTCCATGCCAGCGAATCACTAGACAGTGAAGCCAGGATCGGAATGATGGCCTCAGTCCTTCTACCTATTAAGCGCAAGTCAGCATGAAAGCTCCCATATTTCTATTTTTGTGAGTTCATTTTAAAGTGCATCTAAAAATAAAAATTTAAAGGGCATCCTAAACAAAAACTTGTGTATTACTGGCTGTATCCATGCTCCACAGGCAGTGCAGTGATGTGAGGGGTAAGCCTTTACTTTTGCCCTGTACAGCTATTAATTGATAGATGTATTGGAAGAAATTAAAGCATACAACATAAAAAACAGCTTACTAGTCTATAGATGTGACAGCTGCAATAGTTTTTCTTTTTTCAGGTTTTTTCTCCTTCATTGTCACCTGGTAATCCTGTAAAAAAGACATTTCCTCAGCAATATCTTTGAAAGCTAGATTGGAGATTGCAAAGGGTTGCCTGGAATTTGACATTTGAGCACTGGGCTCTGCTTGTGGCACTTTCCAAGTCTCTCTCTACTGTTGGCCACAGAGTACTTTACCAATTTAGAGCCATAGCACAGCCTCTGGTACAACCCAGTCTCTTAAGACTCATTAAAGAGTAATTCCACTTTTGTTGAGAAAAAAAAAAAATTCCTCTCCGGGTGATCTGTGTACATTACAAGGATTTTAACAAATTGTGTTGCAGTTTACCTGTTTCTGTTCTGAAGAATTATCTGTTTGTTGCAGCCTGTCCTTTCCAAACTGATCCCTGAAGAGGTGGGTCTGTGTTCATTATGTAGCGCTCACCCCCGAAGTAGCCGCTGGATGATCGGGTCTTCTGTATCACCTCTGTGACACACCACAAACAATGAATCCACAGCACACCAGCACACCTTGTGAGATTTTAAATAACTATTTACTGTATATAATAATCTGAATAGCAGTATACAACATCAACATTTATCTCTACACAGCATAACACAGAGACTGTATATGAGACATCAGCATAACAGTGATGATCAGTAAATGCGGTTATTCTAACTGTGAACTTGTTGGACAGTAATCAAACTATATATATATATATATATATATTTAGTCCCAATGTACCCGGGTACCTAACCCACTGGCCAGTGGTAGTTTCTTCAGCTAGCCAACTTTGGGGCCCAATACAAACGGTGAAAATCTGTGTGTACTGTTAATGACAACAGGCCGGAGGCCTCTCACCCATACACGGAGGGAGATGTCCGTCTGTAGCCGGCAGGGATGTCAGCAATTATCTTCTGTGATGAAGAACTGTATATAGGAGCTGAAGTCTGATGTCATCAGGGGTTCTGATAATCAGATTTGGCGTCCGTCCGGGCTGAGTCGCCGTCCACAATGGCCTCTCAGCAGGATGGCACCTCACTCACAGCCCCAGAGGATCCTTTTCCAGACAGGAACAAACAGCGATTTACTCTGTGCAGTAGATGTCACTTCAGGACTGCACGTGTGACAAGTGAGCACAGTCTCTCCACAAGCTGGCTGCACAACACAAGCAACAGCAGTCTGGCCTCTCTGTCTCCTCACACTCGACCCCGCCCAGCAACCTTTAGCCCTCAGAGTTTACTTCCCTTCTCCCCTGTAGCACTCTGGAAACTGTAGTTCAAGTATCCATTTTCATTTGTAATTCCTCAGTGGCTGTGTCCACAATCCCCACAAAGCTGTGCTCTCTGGCTCCACCTGCAGCTGCAATATCTTTTCTCTTAAAGGAGCTGATCCCATAACAGGGCTACAATTACAACCAGCTAGTGGGCTTCCTGTGTAATGCTGCAGTGTCTGCATCCCTTTAGTAGTAATTAGCCTTTAGTGAGTATCTCATTAAAAATGAAATTCCTGTTGCAAGTGACGCCAAAAATTGTACTTGTACCTTAGTTACCTTAATGCAGACTTCTGGGAAAATCCGTCAACTAATCACAGAAGCAGGAAGTGGCATTTCTGGGGGCGTGCCATACACCAACTGTGTACAGAATGCTTTTGAGTCGCTAATTAAATTGCCCAAATTGCTTGTGCTACAGTTATATATGCTATTTTTGAAAGATTTTTTTATATTTTGTAAAGTGGAGTTACCCTTTAATGAGTAGGCTTTGGGACCTACCTTGTTTTTTTAAACTCGTTGGCGCTATAATATCCCCTTTTGTCAGCTGTTTCTATGCAAAGGGTTAAAATACAAAGAAATTTAAGGACATTCAGTATTGGGTAGCACTGTAACTGTGCGCTATGTACTTCTGACCTCTGCTTTAATTACTACTGATCCCTGCACTGTGTGCTATTACTGACCCTTACACTGTGTGTTTTATGTACTACTAACCCTTGCACTGTGTTCTAACTACTACTGACCTGCACTGTGCGCTACGTACTAATGACTTTTGCACTGTGACTGCACGATATATTCCACTGACCTCTACACTGTGCGTTACGTACTACTGCTACTACCTTGCTACGTTATCTCCTTGAAAAAGCACCCTGGTAAACTTTGATCTCTTCTACGTTGTTCAGGTAGATCTACACCTCTTCGTGGTTACCTACACCTGATCTATATCACTGCAGAATTATTAAATATATAATTTGTGCCGTATTGGTAGAGAAAGAGGTACTCACTGTGCATAAAAAGATACAGGATGTATTTAAGCAATTTAATGTGAACAATATGTGTTGTATTACTATGAATGCATTTTTTATGACTGTCCAGTTTGTGTTGTGTTAATTGTAATGCATTTGTATACTTTGAGCCCTTTGTGTTCCGTTCATTTCAATTTTTGTCTCTCTGAAGTATTTACTTTTTAGAAATTGGAGAGTTCAGTGTATGTATATTGAAAAACTGAGTGATGTCAGGCTGACACCTTCTGTCTGCTTCTTGATGTGAGCCTTTACCACAGCAGACACTTTGACTTGATGTTAATACATTTCTCTGCGTGATTTTGACCTTGTTCATTACGGGAGAAGTGGAAATGCTGCGACTGATGGACGCTCTTGTCAAAAATACTAGCCTGAAGTAGAAAAACCAATACACGTTGATCTGATTTCTGCTGTTTTCCCTGCTTTTTCTTGGTCAGCTTTGCACGCGACTATAATTTTATGCATGAACTTGCACTAAAGTAGGGCATAATGGATTATTACTTGTGACAAGTTCACTTAAATGAACCCTGATATACTAGATATAGCAGGGCCATGTGACAGGGACTGTAATGTCTGTGTTTTGTTAGCGTTGTTGGAAAATAAATGTCCCTAAATAACATATGTGTTGTGGCTGAGGAAACCTACCTGTTTAATCTAAACAGCGAGGGACAAATTGATTTCATAATTCAGGTCTGATTACCAGTCACCATAGTTTACATTTACTAAAATAAGAGCTCTTCTCTTATCACATTCAGGAAACGGGTCATTTTTGTAATATAAGGTTTAATATTTAAAGTTGCTAGACACATTTATGAAATTGTATCCAAGGCGTAACCTCTGATTTTCATGCCAAGAAATGGATTATAACATAGCGGATGTTAAAGAGAGAATAAGATCTTGTTAAATATTTTTTAGGCATACATTGGAAGGAGGTCAGCTTGATGTGAATAATTTTACCAATGTATGTTTGTTTTAAAATCTTCTATTAGTAATTTGCAATTCATAAACTGTATATACATAGACACAAGCATATTTGTTTATTACTTAGGTGCACGCGGTTAGAATTTCCTTAAATGTTCATATGAAAAATCTTATCAGAACATTCAAAGCTTGATGAATGTCATTTGAAATTTCCTTTTGATTTTAACATTCACTTTTGGAATGAATGGAATTTCTTAAAGGAGAACTATGGGGTCAGGGCTTTTCCCCATAGTTCTCCTTAGGGTAACGGGAGGACACAAACTAGCGTCCTCCCATCACCCTAAGCTCAGTATACCGTGAGATACAGCTCGCGGTATACCGAGACGCCGCAGCCGGCGCGGATCCCAACATCGATTTCGAGATCCGCCCAGCTGCGTGAGTGACAGCTGGCTCTGCCTATCTAGAGGCAGAGCCAGCTGTTCCCTACTCTGTCTTAAATTAAATAAAAAAGTTTATTGACTTCAGGTCAAAACTTTGAATTTGCATATAGTAACTTTGTGTACTTTAACTTTTGTTTGTGATAATCACTTAATTATTCATATGTTTTGCTACCCGTCTTCCAGGTTTATATACTTGCATTACAAATGATCACTATATTTGAATGTCGATATTTTTATGTTTCTCTTTATCTTTAGATATTTCTTTTTTAACATCACTGTGACAGTTGAGTTACCAAGTCAGGCTGGAGGAGCAGCTGTAGCTTTGCTGCCTATTTATTGGAGAGAGCTCCGTGTTTACAGCTGAGACAAGCCTCCTTGGGAAAAAAGCTTGAGCCTGCCAGTTGGAAATGGCAAATCTGACATTTATCTCTGGAGGCTTTTATATGCTCTGGTCAAATTACTTAGTCGCTATGTTGTCAAGAGAATTAAATAATAATTATTCAAACAAACTTTTATTTTTTATAATTATCCATTTTGTGCCATTTGTTCATTTTTAAAGTACTGCTATTTTGTAAATGCATTCATATTGCTTATATTTTCTACAGTGTTTAAATCAGCTAAATACATTCCATCTACATCAAAACAAAGAGTGTGCAATGTCTTACAGTTGGTTTTCTTTAGATAACAGGCACAACCTGAATAGAAAAGCCTGTCCCCTGCCAACATGCTGCAAAGCAGGACTTTCCCTCTCTGTAAAAGCAGGAATCTCTCTACAGGGGCCCAGCATGCCCACTGTTGACACATAGCTAGAGCTTTCCTATCAGCAGCGGGTATTAGCTTTGCTGATTGGGTAGCTGTGATCAGACCTAACATGGCCACTGCTGAGGCCGACCAAGAGCTCTTCTATCTGCAGGGGGCATTAGCTTTGCTGTCTGGGTAGCTGAGATGAGGTCAATTTAGTTTGAGTACAGGTGTAGTGTTTTCTGGATAGCGTTCGTAGCTCACGGACTGGTTTCACATGCTGCCTAGAATTATTCTTTGATTTTAAAAAAAATCCTTTTTGCTGCCAGAACCATTTTTAAATTTTTGCGCACACATACTAAAATGCACATCTTTTGTATGAAATTAACTGTGCTTGATCAGCTTCTTCACTGGCCATAGTAGTAGAGGTTTGACATATAGTAGTCTCTCCGGGCTTTTCAGCTGCTTTCTCCTGCTTTGCTAGATGGATATACAATATTGCTTTTACATGCTTGCCATCTGTTATGGAGTGTTTCCTGTCTTTGCATTGATGTGCTGGGCATTAACAACTGAAAGACCAGGGTGTTAAACCCCCTTCAAGGCCAGGCCATTTTTCAGTATTCAGTGCTTTTTTGACTGACATTTATAAACAAATTTTCTACCATTTTTTGGGGATAGATTGAGCTTTCTTTTGGTGATATTTAATCACCACTGGGGTTTTTTATTCTTTACTACATAACAAAAAAGTACCCTAAATTTTGAAAAGAAAAACCAGTTTCCCTCTGAAATGTTATGAAACGTTTATTATCACTCCAATTTTTGGTAACATATAAAAGACGGGGTCACGTCGGGTAAATAGACACCAAACATATTAAGCTTTAACCACTTGCCGTCCGCCCGTAGTAAAAAAACGGACGGACGGCACTGCAGCATTTGCGGGTTGCCGACACGCCCGCGAAATCGCAGAAAACGACCACACCGAAAATTGTCCATAGGCACCGCTTTAAAAGCTTTTACCGCTCTTCAGTTTAGTGTTATCAGTGATTGATGGCCCTAAAATTATTTCTCTCATCCTGGCGTTTGCGGTGATATGTAACGTGCGGCACAATAGGCGGAATCGTCGCTTTTGCACGTTGGCGCACCCAACTCATGTTTGCGTGTGTATGTGGGGTGGCGGGGGACTTTTAAAAAATTACCTTTTTTTAAAATTATTTGTGACTTTTTTTTTTTTTTTTTTAGTTTTTTTTTTTTTTTTTTTTAATTTTTTTTTAACCCCTTCATGCCTGGGGCCCTTT
>NW_017306333.1:2281374-2291138 GCF_000935625.1 Nanorana parkeri
CGTAGGAGGGGCAACGGAGCCCGGGAAGCACGGCGGCGGTGTCCGGCTGCCCCTTCTTCGGGACACAGAAGCGATCTGGCGACAGGTAAGTCGCCAGGATCGCTTCTGTTGTAAAGCCGACAGTCGGCTCTACAAGTTTAAAAAGAGTCCCGGCGGCAAAAGTCGCCGGGAGTCTGTTTAAACAGCCCCGATGCTGGCGACGTACACTGTACGTCGTCAGTCACGAAGGGGTTAAACTTTTTTTTCTGTACACTTAACCTTATTGCTATCACATAGGGGGATAGGAAACCCCCTATGGGATAGCCAATTCACATGACAGGTCCTCTTTATGGCGACATCAGGGGTCTCTTAGACCCCTAATGTCACCTAGGGACCCCCAGAGAAGCTGATGAAGCAGAGATCTGCTTCATCAGCTACTCACCGGCATCTGTAACCCGGAGAGTGACACTGAATGCAGGAAGTGATCTCCACTGACAGCGTCGCCGTGCTGGTCACAGCTGTACCGGGCACAGCGGAACTCTGGATCGGCAGCGGCGGGGGGCGCACACCCCCAGCTACTTCAAGCGGTCGGGCGTCTCTAGAGATGCCTGATCGCTTGAATGTAGGCAGCCATAGCTGGCTGTTTACATTGCTGACAGTTTCCCCACTCGTGTGCGCGCTGGGCGCCGCGCATGAGCGGGGTCAGCGGCAGGGCGCCCGTCCGCTCCTATAAGGCTCCCATCCGTCTGTTCAGGAATGGCCATGGACGGGAGGTGGTTAATTTCTGCTTTCTGTAGTCTGTTTTTACCCACCTCCTATATTTTTGGATATATACATGAAAAAAGAACCAACTTTCTGTTACAAACAAGTAGAACACAAAAATGAGCTTGTGTGTGCATGTTTGCGAGTGTGTATTCTGATAAAATAGTCTTCAGTGCACTCCAAATATGATTGGAACATGACCAATGACATAGTTGCCCAGTGTCCTGGATTTTGCAGGACAGTCATGGGATTCTTTACACTTCCCTGCAAGATCCAGAAGACCTGGCGCTCTTCTGGTTCCTCTACTACCTTCTGCCTTTCATAAGACAATGCTATGTCTCTTAGGCAATGCTGCCCCTCCCCCACCACACCCTCGCCCCTTCTTCCTTCCTTCTTTCCCTTCTTCCTTCCTTCTTTCCCTTCCTTCCTTCCTTCCTTCCCTTCTTCCTTCCTTCCTTCCCTTCTTCCTTCCTTCTTTCCCTTCTTCCTTCCTTCTTTCCCTTCTTCCTTCCTTCTTTCCCTTCTTCCTTCCTTCCCTCTATCCTTCTTTCCTTCCTTCCTTCCTTCCCTTCTTCCCTCCTTCCTTTCTTTTTTCTTTCTTTCTTTCTTTCTCTCTTTATTTGTTTCTTTCTCTCTTTTCTTTCTCTTTTTCTTTCTTTCTCTATTTCTTTCTTTCTTTCTCTTTTTCTTTCTTTCTCTTTCTTTTTCTTTTTTTCTTTTGCTTTCTTTCTTTTCTCTTCCCTTCAAGGTGCCATTCCTAATTTTTTCATTATATATGTTGCCAATTACGCCTTCCATACGTCATTTGTTTGAACTGCATTCCAACATGATGACAAAACATTTATGTTTTGGATGAACAGAAATAAATGACTGAAATTGTATTCATGATGATGTCACTTAAGACTTTTTGTAATCTAGTTCAGTTCATTAAATTGTTTGCCAATGGTTCTGTGTCTAGAGAATGTTATAGCAAGACACGACAGTGGAAGTTACTTATATAAGTGACTAGGTCAACACCACACAGCTGGATCTTTGACTTTCTGTAATAACTGGTTAGCTGGGGGTGTGCTTTCAACTTCTTCTGCTAAGAAAGAAATGGGAGGCCCTGCCATCGTGCATTGTAATTTGTGTCACCACCATAAAATGGCAGACAGTAAAATGAGTACATTCCAGGAGAGAAGATTACATCTAGACTTTCTCATATTGCGAGAGAGAGCAAGGCCAAGGCAGATGGCATTGTCACTTGTTTTTGTCGGCAATTATTAGCTGGTTTTAGGTAGCATTTATGTTACTTGTAAAAGATGAGAAGATTCATTTGTGTAACCAGTCATTATGTGTTCTGACATTAGTTTATATTTTTTTCCTTCTTAAGGAAGTAATAATGGTGCTGTCACTCATTGTTATTATGTTGTCACTTCATTCCTTGGCAGGCAGAAGTAAAACGTCCAGGGAAATTGATCATGTGAATCTGTGTTGGTTATCTGTATCCACTCTACAATAAACTTCTTTTTACTTGCTTATGATTTTATTATCCTCTGTAATGCCCCAGAGCATACTTGCTTTTTGTTTCCAATATGTCAGTGTAAACTGTTAGAACTATGGATATGACAGATAACAAGAAGATGTATTGAATTGCAGCATTTCAGGTGATGTTTATAAAGAATAAGGTAAATCGATTTAGAAAGTTTGGGAAAAAAAGGCATACAATTGTATCAAGGTTTGACTAGTTAGAAAAAACATGTGTAGGATGAATATTGCTGCTGTGAAATTTGGCCTTTATTTTCTGTATGGGGAAATGTAATAATCTGCCCTATTGAGTGCAAGGATCCTGCTCGAGTTAACATGGGCAGTGGATTATTTTCTGAATGCAGAACCTGCATGTACAAATCCTTTCTGTGAAAACAATTTTGTTAAAATTGTCCAGATTCATAACTGAATGTGTTAAGGAGAACTAGAGTGATGATCCTATTAAAATATTAAAGCCAGTTTTCATTAATGATAATATTTTTTTCAGAGCGGTATAATAATTATAAAAAAGGCAACACAAGAAACTATAACAATTTAATTTATAAAGGCTTTTTCAAGGTTTTGTTATTTACAGTGCATTAAAACTGTACTAATGTACTTCTCAGGGCCATCACAAGAAAAGTTTTCTAAGCATGAAATATGGGACCTCAATCCAACATTGATTACACTGTATGATGCCTGCCTCTGCTGTCATTTCAATTTCATCCTTTAGGTGCCCAACCAACAATGGTGTCTTGCTGTCTCTACAGCGGCATTTCTCAACTTTTTGCCACCCTTTAAAAGTGTGCAAGATCTTGAGGTTCCCCCTCAGTCTATACCAGACCCTCATCCTAGATGGGGTTCTGGTATGGATTTTAAGGGGGAAATCGACACAAACGAAAAAAAAAACTACATGGAACCTTCTTCCAATTCCATTCCCATCATGAGCCCCCTTAAACATCAGAGTTCCGCTTTTCACATCAAGAGTCCTCCCATCTGCAGCACAGTGAGGCTGCAGTAGCATAGCAGTGGCCAGGAGGTGGGGTGGGTCTGGGCAGAAGCAGACTTCTGTCCTCTTCTTCTGAATCCTGGAGGAGGTCCCGGATGCAGCCTGCCCTGCATAAGCATTTCCATGGTACTTATGACTGGGTCCTCTGCACCATGGAAATGCATTACACACCAGAAGGCACCCCAGGATGCCATGGCACCATGGTTGAGAAAGGCTGCTGTACATTATGGCAACTGCTGCTCAAACTTCTGAACATATTAACTGGACTTATGGATGCTATTGGCCTCCTCTAGCAACCTGCTCAGGGTTGTTCAAAATGTCTAACAACCTGTGTCCTTTCAGGACAAAGAATTCTCGAGGTTTATTTCCTTGACCAGGGAAGTTGCAGGCCACATCATAAGCGAAATACTAGTTCCTCCAGTGAATGGGTGCAGTATCAATTGAGGCTAGTCGCTATAGTGACTAATGTACTACATCCACTGCTTTTCAAAAGGGAAAAAAACATGTTTTTGCTGGGATTCTAAAGCGGTCTCTAATTTCTGTTATTTATGACCTTGTTCACACTACTGTTTTAAATAATTCAGATGGGAGAAGAAAATATGAATATTAATACTCTGTCCTTGGATGGAAGCTTTCACTGCACCTCAAGAACACTGACAACTACAGATCAGATTAGACCTACAGCTTGGAAACAATAATCTGAAAGCCCATTATATTAACTATGTTACAGTATGTATATGCATGTATGCAAATTATCTTGATTTTCCTAGACAACCAGTAGTCTGTATTCTGATTTTGTAAATGCATATTAACAATCACAATTTTATTTCCCAATAGAATATTTATATATATGAGATTTAGGTTTTTAGATAGGAATCTTTGATAAATATTTTGCAGAAAAGGTGTAAGAAAGATAGTACATGAGTCACACATTTGGTTGTTTTTCATCTGTTATTATCTTGTTATGAAAAGAGGATACATATGCGTGTGTACAGAAAAAAGGCAGCTCTCTCAGCAGCCAGCAGGGGATGTGCTCTTACAGCAGCAGGACTGTGTACTGGCCACAGGCAGCTGAGATTTCTCAAACACCTATATATCTTGTTCAGAGTGAGAGAACGTTGCCAGTGTCGCAAGCAATCGGATAAATGTCAAAGGTCTTGAGGACCTGGCAGCCTATTGCTATAGCTTGCATGTTTTTAGTGCATCACTTACATACAACAGCTGATCTGGAAACCGGCTTGTTATTTTGGCATGCCTTTTGATGTAGTGTTGCGCTTGAGTGTTTGCCTCAATTCTACCTTGTGCAACAGAAAGGTTGCAAGGATCCCCACATAGCTCCAGACAATAAAAAATGCAGTTCCTGCTGATCTGCCTCTGGGATCATTTAACCTATTCATGTTAGCAGGGAAGAATTGTAACTCTATTACCGCAGTGTACTGGACGTGTGTGCTATGGATAATTTAACCTGTTACACACTTCCAGTACACTGCAGTAATAGTGTTACAATTCTCCCCTGCTAACATGAATAGGTTAAATGATCCATAGTACAATTACATGTTATGTACTATGGATCATGATTTAACCTATTCATGTTAGCAGGGGATTAATTGTAACTCTATTGCTGTAATGTAGTGGAGGTGTGTGCTGTATATATCCACTACATATACAGTACACACTTCCAGTACATTGTAGCAATAGATTTACAGCCAGCTCTGTCCCAGCTTCCCTCACTCACAGTTTCACTCCGATCCCTGTTGCCTCACGCTGTGCCTCTCTTATTCGGCGCTGGGCAGGATCGCTGCATCGCGTTTCGGTGCTCAGCTTGTGGGAGGCGCTCACAATTCTGCCCTGCTAACATGAATAGGTTAAATCATGATCCATAGTACATATACAGTACACATGTCCAGTACACTGCAGTCTGCAGCAATAGAATTACAATTCTCCCCTGCTAACATGGGTTAAATGATCCATAGTACAACTACATACTATGTTATACATATTATAATTGTAAATCCATTACTGCAGTGTACTGGACGTGTGTAACATACATGTGCTACATATATAGTACACTGCTGCAATAGATTTACAATTATCCTCGGCTAACATGAATGGGTTAAATGCCTCCAGGTGAGCCTGCTTTGAGCTTGTGCATTGCTTTATATCTCCCATAGATAGTCCCTCACTGTAAGCAGACTTCCTATCAGATGTCTTGATACAGAAGTGTGACTTCTACATCTTCCATGTATTTGCTTGTATATGTTTTGTATGTTTTTGAGTAGTTAAACAGATTAGTTAATTTTGCTAGCTATCTTAGAAGTGTGCTGAATATGCTCTTTACACTGTTAATTTACAGTATGCAAATTATACGTTAGGGTTGAGTGTATATTTGTATGTGTACTTGTGTGTGATTTTATAGAACGTTCATATCAGTAAATAAGGAATCTATGGATGATGTGTCTCCTAAAAGGACAATGTAAAGGACAAGTATAAGACGACTACATTGCTAGGTATAATTGTTTTTATCTTAAATCCAATGATGAATGAACAGCCCTGTAAGATAGATAAGGAAGTGCACTACCTGAAACCTAAAATGAGGCAATAATTTATCTGTCAGGTTGGTATGCCATGCCTTTAAATTAATTTAAAGGCGGATCAGATAGGGTTTTGGCTTTTAAAGGACATTTGAACTGAAAAATATGAAATGGTGTTGAAATTCAAGCTCATTACTGTATTGATTTGACCTTCAACCCTTCTTAAGATGCACTCCAGTTAAAATTGAAAATTTAAACTTTCAGATAAATACCAGTTCAGCCCAACTAAAGGGTATCTATACCCAAAACTTTTATTATTTGCTTGCCTGGTATGGGGAGAGGTTAGAAACCCTGTTAGGTCTGGAGCTCCATGAGGCCTGGTTCACACCTAGGTGTTTTAAAGGAGAACTATGAGGTGAGTGCTTTTCACTCACCTCCTAGTTCTAGCCGACCTGTGACAATGAGACTGTCACAGGTCAGCTCAGTAGATCGGGAGGTGAGCGAACACATACCGGCGTTCGCTCACCTCTCGATCCTGGCACGGCTCTCTGCAGTGACAGGGGAGGGGCTGGATTCCCCCCTCCCCGCTCCGATCCGCCAGCGCTGACTGGCGGATCGGACGGGGGAGGGGGCGGGTACAGCTAGCTAAGCCTCTAGATAGGCAGAGCCAGCTGTCAGTCACGCAGCTGGGCGGATCCCGGCACAATTATCGGGATCCGCTTCAACTGCGGCGTCTCAGTATACCGCGAGCAGCAGCTCACGGTATACTGCGGCGTCTCAGTATACCGCGAGCTACAGCTTGCGGTATACTGAGCCTAGGGTTACGGGAGGACGCTAGTTTGTGTCCTCCCGTTACACTATGGGGAAAAGCCTTAACCCCATAGTTCTCCTTTGAGCATGCAAAACACAAATTCCCATGCAAGTCAATGGCGACAGTTACATAGTTAGTCAGGTTGAAAAAAGACACATGTCCATTGAGTTCAAACTATAGAGATATGGAAAAAAAATCCTAAACAGAATTCTATGCCCACAATTACCCACTGTTGATCCAGAGGAAGGCAAAAACACCCCTATAAAGCATGGTTCAATTTGCTCCAACGGGAAAAAAATTCCTTCCCGATCCCATAAGGCAATCGAATATTCTCTGGATCAACAATCTCTGGTGCTTAATATACCTATAAGAACTCAATATCCAGTGATATTCTGTTCACACCTTAGTGTTGTGTTGTGCATATACAAAAACGCCTGTCGTGCGAAAAGATGCAGGTGCTATGTTCAGGCGAATGCTGCATGGTTTTGGTACCATAGACTTGTATTGCAATCGCGCAAGTTATGTGGATAAGCAATTTGGCACATTTTTGTGAGCTATAACCACACGGTTACAGTTTGACACAGCATGTAGAGAGGAACCCCCCCGGTCACACGGCACACTGGTCTCAAAATGGAGGAACTACACTCAGCCACATGGCAGTTGAAGAATTAATTGGACTTGTCCGGGCTCAGATCTGCCTCTACGACACGAGCCATGCTGATTTAAAAAAAAAAATTAAAGTCGCAGAAGTGCCCGGTGGACTATAGGTTCACAAGTATGGTTCAACTGGGACAGTTTTTCACCATTAATGTGTGCATGCCAATTCTTGTTTCATATTTTCCTGGTTTATTGCAGAGTTTGATGTAAGATTGCAGCATGTTGCATGCATGTTTTCCTAGGATAGGGCTTGACTTTTTCAGACCTGCAACTGTGACCCCAGCATGCATCAACCTCTGTGTGTTTAGGTCAGTGGCTGCCAGTGTCTAACTTCAATGCATCCTGGGATTTCCACTGCAGGTGTAGGGCTGAAGTTGTCCAATGAAGTAGTAAGTGTTAGGATTCTTGCAGATGAACGTTTCAGAGAATGTGTAGATTGAGGCAGATGTACTTGGCTCAACATACAAGTTGTAATCTGAATAGATGATCTATGCCAGGGCTCAAAATTTCAAGTCCTGAGCTACTAGCCAGGCCTTAAGAGTTACTCGCCACCAGTTGCCCCACCTAACCCCAACCCTGCCTTGGCCTAGCATTATGATCTTGTCATGTATTATATTAACAGAACTGCAATTCATCTAATTGAATGGAGCATTGCCCAACATGCTTGCTGTAGATTGTTTCAAAAGATTGGAACATGTATGATAAGCTAAAATATACTATTTGTAAAGTAATTAGTGTGCACTTAACATGTCAATAGTTAACACAATTTAAAACACAACTCCACTCTTCAATTTAAAAAAAAAACATCAAGCGCAATTTATTTCAATTTGTCTACCAGTTTTTTCAATTCTAAACAACACGACAAAATAATCAGAAAGATTTAGAAATAAAATCTGGATGCCAAGACATCCAGTTGCCAAGAGTTCACCAGCAGGGGACATGAAGTATGCAGCAAGCTGTTCCTTAACGATTGCCCCCCGAGGTGTTGCCATGGTTTACAGAGCATTGTGCCCGTTCCATGGTACCCCTAGGTACATCCTTAAACTGCCGTCCTTTTTGGCGTACAAAATTGTGTAAGACACATGCAGCTTGAACCACAGAGATGGAATTCTGTAGGCTTAAATTGCAGTATGCATAACCCACCATTTACTGGATAATTATTCCAAAATCAGACTCCACTACACGGCGTGTTCTTGTCAGCTGGTAGTTGAAAACTCTCTTCTTTACAGTCAGTCCTCTAATGGAATTGGGCCTCATCATGTGTTCTCCCAAGGCAAAGGCTTCGTCCCCTACAAACACAAATGGAAATGCAGCAGATGTTGTTCCAGGAAGGGGACAGTCCTCTGGCAGATCCAAATCATTCTCTCACATCATCTGGCCAAAGGTAGAGTGTGCCCAAACACTCGAGTCAGAGCTGCTACCATATGAGCCAACATCTATGTAGCGGAAGCAGTAATTTGCCTCTGCAATCACAAGCCGTACAAAAAATTTTTGCTGCCACTGGTGATTGGCTGGATGACCCTGATATGTTTTGCATTTTGTAAGGCACAAGTTTTGTACCAAAAAGTAGGTGAACGACAGGAGCCAGGCCAGCTCATTGTTTTTGCTGTCAGAATACAGTCTTCTTTACAGTACTAAGAGCAGCTTGGAACATGAGGAGGAGCGCCAGGAGCTAGATCTTGATCTGTGGCAAAGTCCTGCCACAGATGAAGATAGATTGACGCAGTAGAGGAGACACCACCACCACAATCATCCTCCAACCCAGCTGAGCCAACACCTACAGCAGATCCCCAGCCATCAACCTAAGGACCTCTGCGTCGCAGAAGAGTGGTCAACGGGAGGTCTTCCCAGGAGTCAGAGGATCGGCTCATGACGGCGCTGGAAAGAATTGCCAGGCCTGCTCCCCAACCTTCACCAGAGGCACTTTTCCTCTTGAGCATGGAGGATAGTCTGCAAATGTTGCCTCAGGAAAGGAAACCTAAAATTATAGGCAGGATAGTGAACATTGTCGCCTCGGCCGTTGAGGAGTTTTGTTTACAATAACGCCACCTACAGCACCTCTCTCCCAATCATACCCTCCCCAACCACACCCTACACAACCATTACTTCCCCAACCATACCTTCCACAACCATATCTAACAACCAATCTTACCTCCACAATCATTTTCACAAACCACTTAACGCCACTGGCCAAGTCAACCCTCGTCATCCTATGCTAATCCAGCCCACCGTCCACCCAGGCATTGACTAAGGAGATGCCGGTTAATGCTCCTGGCTTTTGCCCGCCAGAGTATCAGCAATTGTGATATTCTCTAAAGGTTCTGTTCGCTGAGGCACCATTTTTAGACTCCCCTCCAAAATAAGCTATTTCTTGTATTACTCATGGGGGGAAATTGTGTCAGTTTTGTTGGTTAGTTTTTGTATTTAAAAAGGTTTTCTATTGAATGTTTATTTTTTAAAAATATTTTTAGTTTTTTTTAATAGGATTATGTTCTTATAATATATATAC
>NW_017306333.1:2291289-2291522 GCF_000935625.1 Nanorana parkeri
CCACGGCCAGGTTCCACAATCCGCGCCCCCCCCCCTCCCCTTGGGGCGGGGCTAGTTTCAATTTTTTTATTTTACTGTTTCTTTCTTTATTTTTATCACTTTTTATTTTTCTATTCAATTATTTCTTCTTATTTTTTTAAAAATGTATTTATTTAATTTTTTAATCAATTTAATTTTTTTTAGATTTTTATTTATCTTTTTACTTTTTTATAATTTACTTTTTATAGTTTTTA
>NW_017306333.1:2292863-2295134 GCF_000935625.1 Nanorana parkeri
GAATCTGATCCCTCGTGATTAAGTCAGGTACGGACCGGGATCGCGTACCTGACTATGAGAGCAGCCGCTCCTTGCTGTCCTGTCCTGGCTCCGTTACTTTTCGGCCGGAGCTCTGCAGTTCTGAGCTCCGTTCTCTGCAGTAAGGTCTGCAGACCTTACTAATCCATCCTTGCGAACGGGGCTCAGAACTGTCAGAGCTCCGGTGATAGATCGAAAGTAACGGAGCCAGGACAGGACAGCAAGGAGCGGCTGCTCTCATAGTCAGGTACGCGATCCGTGACCGCGTGCCTGACTGAATTTCCACTCGCGCCCTCTTTATTTCCACTCGCCAAATGCGAGCGGGCGAGTGGAAATTTTGAGCCCTGATCTATGCATTATGATCTTGTCATGTATTATATTAACAGAACTGCAATTCATCTAATTGAATGGAGCATTGCCCAACATGCTTGCTGTAGATTGTTTCAAAAGATTGGAACATGTATGATAAGCTAAAATATACTATTTGTAAAGTAATTAGTGTGCACTTAACATGTCAATAGTTAACACAATTTAAAACACAACTCCACTCTTCAATTTAAAAAAAAAACATCAAGCGCAATTTATTTCAATTTGTCTACCAGTTTTTTCAATTCTAAACAACACGACAAAATAATCAGAAAGATTTAGAAATAAAATCTGGATGCCAAGACATCCAGTTGCCAAGAGTTCACCAGCAGGGGACATGAAGTATGCAGCAAGCTGTTCCTTAACGATTGCCCCCCGAGGTGTTGCCATGGTTTACAGAGCATTGTGCCCGTTCCATGGTACCCCTAGGTACATCCTTAAACTGCCGTCCTTTTTGGCGTACAAAATTGTGTAAGACACATGCAGCTTGAACCACAGAGATGGAATTCTGTAGGCTTAAATTGCAGTATGCATAACCCACCATTTACTGGATAATTATTCCAAAATCAGACTCCACTACACGGCGTGTTCTTGTCAGCTGGTAGTTGAAAACTCTCTTCTTTACAGTCAGTCCTCTAATGGAATTGGGCCTCATCATGTGTTCTCCCAAGGCAAAGGCTTCGTCCCCTACAAACACAAATGGAAATGCAGCAGATGTTGTTCCAGGAAGGGGACAGTCCTCTGGCAGATCCAAATCATTCTCTCACATCATCTGGCCAAAGGTAGAGTGTGCCCAAACACTCGAGTCAGAGCTGCTACCATATGAGCCAACATCTATGTAGCGGAAGCAGTAATTTGCCTCTGCAATCACAAGCCGTACAAAAAATTTTTGCTGCCACTGGTGATTGGCTGGATGACCCTGATATGTTTTGCATTTTGTAAGGCACAAGTTTTGTACCAAAAAGTAGGTGAACGACAGGAGCCAGGCCAGCTCATTGTTTTTGCTGTCAGAATACAGTCTTCTTTACAGTACTAAGAGCAGCTTGGAACATGAGGAGGAGCGCCAGGAGCTAGATCTTGATCTGTGGCAAAGTCCTGCCACAGATGAAGATAGATTGACGCAGTAGAGGAGACACCACCACCACAATCATCCTCCAACCCAGCTGAGCCAACACCTACAGCAGATCCCCAGCCATCAACCTAAGGACCTCTGCGTCGCAGAAGAGTGGTCAACGGGAGGTCTTCCCAGGAGTCAGAGGATCGGCTCATGACGGCGCTGGAAAGAATTGCCAGGCCTGCTCCCCAACCTTCACCAGAGGCACTTTTCCTCTTGAGCATGGAGGATAGTCTGCAAATGTTGCCTCAGGAAAGGAAACCTAAAATTATAGGCAGGATAGTGAACATTGTCGCCTCGGCCGTTGAGGAGTTTTGTTTACAATAACGCCACCTACAGCACCTCTCTCCCAATCATACCCTCCCCAACCACACCCTACACAACCATTACTTCCCCAACCATACCTTCCACAACCATATCTAACAACCAATCTTACCTCCACAATCATTTTCACAAACCACTTAACGCCACTGGCCAAGTCAACCCTCGTCATCCTATGCTAATCCAGCCCACCGTCCACCCAGGCATTGACTAAGGAGATGCCGGTTAATGCTCCTGGCTTTTGCCCGCCAGAGTATCAGCAATTGTGATATTCTCTAAAGGTTCTGTTCGCTGAGGCACCATTTTTAGACTCCCCTCCAAAATAAGCTATTTCTTGTATTACTCATGGGGGGAAATTGTGTCAGTTTTGTTGGTTAGTTTTTGTATTTAAAAAGGTTTTCTATTGAATGTTTATTTTTTAAAAATATTTTTAGTTTTTTTTAATAGGATTA
>NW_017306333.1:2295357-2307347 GCF_000935625.1 Nanorana parkeri
ATACTTTTCCATTGATGTCTATGCAGGGCCGGATTTACTCCCCCTGCCACCCCAAGGCCAGGTTCCACAATACGCGCCCCCCCCCCTCCCCTTGGGGGGGGGCTAGTTTCAATTTTTTTATTTTACTGTTTCTTTCTTTATTTTTATCACTTTTTATTTTTCACTCGGTGGCCTTGTGGGAAATCCGGGCCTGTGTCTATGCTAGACTTTTGAACAATTGCCTGCATAGACATCTACTTATCACAAAGTGATGAGTAGTCTCTTCACCGCTGGAATACTTATACTCTGAAAAAGGTATCCTGATGCTACAAATGCATGGTAAGTATCCCCAGTAGATCATCAAAACTGAGAAAATGCAAATGTGTGTGTTAGAAATTAAATCCAAGACAGAAGGGGTTAATAGAGCTGACAATGTGTAGCTGTTGTCAGTGTGCTCCGTTTTTGTGACGTGGAAGATAGGAAAGCTAGAGCATGTAAGCTCACCTCGGATGTATTAAAAACAGTTTTCCTCATGCCCACATATAGTTTATTGTACATCGTCCAAAACTAGCCACATTGCCTATTGGCAATCACTGGATGGACCCAGAATCCACGCCTCTGCTTTCTCCTCCTCCTCCTCCCGAAAATCAGCATACTTGTGACTATGGTTGCCACAGCACACCAAGTAGAGGGATCCATACTTAACAATGCAACACCCTCCACTCTCCTCAATACAGGAACTTAGGTCATGCCTGTTTCTGCTTCTCAACAAAAACGTGCCAAATACATGCAAAAAACACGCAAAATCTGCAATTACCTGTGTGTAAACCAGGCCTTAGAGATCCCCTCTGGGGACAACCTTTTACCATACAGGAAGGGAGGAAAAATCTGCCACAGGGAAACAGATAATAAAACACTGACAGGGGTTGCAGCTTTAAAATAAACATATTTACGTTTGTCTGTGTTGCTGTTAGAGAGATTTCACCTCAGTTTCTGTCCCTGGGACAACCTTTTTACCCAGATGGCAAGTGAAGGAATCTCTCCAATGGAGCCTCTAATTGCAGTAAAACCTAACAGGAGTTCTATTCTTTCCCCACTCTATCCAAAACTAGAAAAACATGGGCTATTGATACACTTTACAATTCATTTGAAACTGTAGTGATATTTGTTAATTTTTTTTTGCAGAAATATTTATTTTACTTAGAAGGCCTCATATTAATAATACTGAAATTTTCCATTATTATGTCTTGTGAATTATTTTTCTTTGCTTCAGTTCTTTCTCAAAGATACTAAGCGAAAACAAGCAATTAGCCATTCTGAAGTGTCTTCCTGGAGAAGGTTTGAGGCCCCGTTCCCACTGCGCGATATGCAAATCGCGCGACATCACGAGATTTGCCGCGCGATGTCGCGTTTAAGCTTGCATTGCGCAAGCTTGAATCGCGGCTAGATCCGCTCCAAAAACGGGTCCTGCTGTAGCGACACACGACCCGCGACAGCAGGACCCTTTGCCCCATTGGATTGCATTGGAGCGCGATATCGCGCGGTAATTAATGTGAACGGGGTCTTAATGTCCACTGCTGCTTGTAATTTCTCTTTTAAAAGTAGAGGAAAAATAAGTTCTTTTTCAACTCTTTTTACTCTTTTACTTTTTTCCCCCTACAAGCTGTGCAAAACCAAGGTTGTTACTATGACAACTGGTATTGGCTGATAGGTTACATTCAGTCTTTAATTATTGTAAAGGTTAATTAAATGACAAATCAAGAGTTCTAGAGCTCTATGCGAAATACTTGGTATGGTGAGCAGAGACCAAAACCTATTCATTTATTACTTCAAGCAAGTAAAGATCTGCGTTATAAATTACTCTGCACTGTGGCCACTGATTTAAAGATATAAGCTCTTTGAAGGGAAGTTCATATCAATACCTGCTTGGTGTAATTGAGAGTAAACCTTTGAAATCTGAAACTTGGTATCAGCTGAAATGCTTGCTAGGATCCTTCCTGGACGTTATCTATACCCATAGTACTTGAACTTTCTATAAAAAGCACTTCTAGATCGGTTACAATCTCATTAAAACAAAAAGTATTTTAATTTTAAATTTCACTATAATGCTTATTTTTAGTTTTTTTTGCTCCACTAAGATAACAGGATTGGCGAGCTTTAAAAAAATGTATACTTAGGACTGGACAAATACAGATGACTCCTGACTTTTGAAGTGTTCTCTAATTGCTGTCAGTGGAGCTGGCTCCTAAAAAGAAATCCTGCCAGCTCCTGGATGGGACAGACTGGTGACTTCCATATTGATTTGATATATTTTCCCAAGGGTAGCCACCACACTACTCTATTTGTAATGTAAATGCCCGGGTGCTCATCTACAAAGAAATATCCATCCAAAGTAGGTAAAGAGGCATTTACAGGTCTTGCAGAGCATACAAGTAAAAAAATTAGCATTTTATTGTCCATGTCTCTAGGGAGGTCAGTCCATCTCCATCAAGACACGTCAGTGTCTCTATACCTGCTTTGGATTTTTGTGTGTGTCACATGCAGTGCTGGGTGGGTAATTTTTTTCTACATTTAGCCCTCCTGCAGGCTAGCAGAGCTAAATATAGATCAGGGGAGCCGCCACTCATTTAGTACAATTGATCTCAGATAGGGCTGCAGCTAGCGATTATTTTCATAATCGATTAGTTGGCCGATTATTAAGTTCGATTAATCGGATAAAAAAGAAAAAAAAAAGGCTCCAGTGATGGACTACTAGTTTGTATGGAGATTGTAGTCCATCACGGGAGCAAGATTGGCGCGGTGGAAGTAAAAAAAAAAGTGTGGTGTGCAATATAGTACATTATACAGCAGTGCAGTGCAGAATACCAGCAGCTATAGAGGAATGTAGCAATAGTACATTATGCTATAATGTACTATTGTTGGGATATCGTGTGCCGCGTGTGGAGCCCCGAACAGACAAATCAATCGATAGCCAACGAATTGACGATCGAAAACGTTGCCAACGGTTTCAATCGTCGATTTTAATCGACTAAATCGATTAACTGTTGCAGCTCTAATCTCAGATCACTTGTATCAAACGCGCAGCGATCTTGTCCCCCCCCCCTCCACCCCTCCTCTGTGTGATCACTGAGACTGGAGCGCTGTAATCACAGTGCCACCAGTCTCCCCTGTCAGAAACTGCACAGAAGATCTGTTCTGTGTTCGAGGGCAGGTTCAATGAAGAGAACCTTGCCTCCACGTGTAATGACTTACTGCCCGGCTTCCCGATACCGGAAGCTCAAGTATAGGGCTAGGCATCGGAGCATTTGGGTGAGTACGAGTACTCTCCCAAATACTCTGCATCAGCACCGATACTAATATGGTATAGGTGCATCCCTAATATAAATATATTTTCCATCCTTTCTCCTCCTAAGGATCATTTATTACTGTTAAGGAGGGGTTGACGGCACCTTTTGGCTGTTTCATGCATTGGAGAATTAAGGAGTAAGCATTTCAACTAAGAAGACTATAGCGATATGAAGGGATTTATTATTCTGTGTGGCTGAATTTAGTCCCTGCTATACTTGTGTAACATAGGAACTACAGTGCTTAGAATTTGGGAAGGTGGTGCCAACCAGAGAACTTTTGAAGCATTTAAAATTGAATTGGCATTAAAAGAAAAAAAGGTTATCAGCATAGAGACGCACACCTCTCTAAACTCCTTGTGTTAGGTAGGAGCAACTCCTTATCTAGCAGCTAATACAAAATATGCTTGAAGGCTAGGAAAATGTAAATTGGCTACACACTTTACTACTTGGCTGTACAATCTACATGAGTTAAAAACTGTTTAGGGCTCGTTCATGCTAGATGTGTTTTGGGTTGTGCTGTTTTTTTTTGTTAATGATAAATCCTTAACCAACTGCAATTGCCATTTGTGACAGGTTCTCTTTTTAGTTTGCAATAAACATCACTATAGTGCTGGCATTTTATAATAAAAATAAGTAGAAATTAGAGTAGTGTATCTGTTTTGTTTAAACTCATTACATTATTTAATTAATCAGCCCCATTGCATGTAACAGCAGATTCCTTTGACTGAAGCAGTGCTAGACAGTGACATTCCTGGCATACATATAGCACTATGAACTGCCTCACTGACTGTGGTCAAACATTGCTCATGAAGCACTAAGGTTTCTTTATTGGCTTTGCTGTTCTCAGTATAGCATTGGGAGTCAAGTGACTGCTTGCCCACGTTCAATAAAATGATGCAAAGTGGTAGTTAGCACACAACAAAATTCTTATTAGTACTGGTTACAGCAATTGGAATGATTAAATAGTCAGTTATTTTAGATATTTGTAAATATGTTTACCGTATGGTCATGGGTTATAATAGTATCTTGTGATTTTACAAATTCATACTTGGCTTTTCTTTTTTTCATACTAAACAGATGGATTTTACAGTCACTGTACAGTAACCCTACTTATTGGTGTGTGATAGACCCGTAAACGCGCTTGGACAACTTTTCTGGCCAATGACTGTTTGGCCTAGATCAAGGTACACCTTGCATAAGATGTAACTCCAGCCTTACCTTCAGTCTTGCATAGTTGTATGGCTCCTCTACTGTACTGAAAGTGCTTATTCTCTTCTTACTACACACTGTCAACTTTCAACAGTGTGTATTCGATACTGCAGCAAATCCGATAGGGCCCACAGCATTTCCTAGCTGGATAATGTCGAGGATTATCTAGTTCTTTCCTCTCCAGCCTGACTTTCCCTAGCCCACCCATTTCATTCATTTGGATTTCAGTTCTTGCAATCATTGATGGTCAGTATGAACTGTGAGTATTAGCTAGGGCAGTCTGCATGCAGCAAGGCATTTTGATATTTGCATACTTGCTTCCAAGAGCCAGGCAACTACTTCCATGAGGGCTGAAGGGTTTTTAAATGAGTACTGAGGGTGCTGTGCTGTTTATAGAAAGCTATGTATAGCCTCTCCCACCAGCTATGATCTGCTCTTATTGAATATGATGTCACTGTGTCTAAAATAAGGTACGTAATGTAAACTGGTTTAATTTAAAAATGTTAGTAGCATGTTGAAGGGAGGAACCAGGGAAGGCAAAATATAAGTAGATTCAAAATTAATTGAATGGAAATCAATGTTCCTTGAATTTCCTTGTATACCTGCCTAAGTCAATGGTTATTACTGGGATCTATATTTATTAATCTATACATTATGGTTGTACCCGTTTTGGTCTCTATGCCAGGTTTGTTTGGACTTACCAGCTCTTTTGGTGATGCACGGTCCTCCGTATTTATGGGTTTTCGGGAGTTGGGGGCAGTTTTTTGTTCTTGGTTCTTCCAACTACAATTTTGCAATTGGAGTGTGTGCCCCTGAATTTTTGTCAGGTGTATTTGTACCTTTTTCTATTGTTGTAACTTGCTGCTACATTGTTAATCGCATACTAAAAATGTAATAAAAATAGTGAAAAATTACCCAGATCATTTTGTGCTTCCTAAACGCCAAAGCACTTGGTCCTGTGACTGTTTGACAAGCAGTGTCTGAACAGTGATGCCTCCAACCAAGTAAGTACTTTGTGCATTTAGTTACAGTTTGAAATTAACAGATAATGCTGAGTAGAGTTGTTGGAATTCGTATTTTAATAATTGCTCTGCTTTCACTTTTTGGAACATGTGTTTTATTCATGTACATTCTTTTTTCTTTCTTTCTATAAAGCAGTCGTAGTTGTCTCACCTAGTCTCCTTCAGTGACTACATTTATTTTTCAGTCTTATCTCCCAAGTTCAACTCAGGAATGGGAGTTTATCACAGGCATAACTAATAATGGCCGAGGCCTTCTATTCCCTTCCTCCTCCTTTCCCCCTGTAGAGGCCTGGCAGTCCACTCATGCATAACTTTCCTTTCATGTTCAAGGGTTTCAAGTAAATTGCAGATAGGGTTTTATCTGTTTAAGCATGATATAAATATTTCACAAGGAATTTAAAGTACTGTTCTACAGATCTTGCATTATTTATATTTGCACTCTGTTTGTTTAATAATAAAAAATAGCTTGCATGAAGGCCACTTGCTGACTGTATTTCAGGACACCATTAATCTGAATGCAGAAACAGAAAGTTGACATCCCAGGTTCCGTTACACAAGAAGAATATGAATAAACAGGGACAGGCTACAAGAGATATTAGAGTCAATTTACGAAAGGAATATTGGCTGTTAACTTGGCAAAATGAGTTTTCGCTTTGCAAAGGAATTTTAAGTAGCTTAGTGAATGAGATAAAGCTCTGCTGACTTCAATCATCCAATCATGTGAAAGCAAAAATACTGGGGTTTTATTGTTGTCGTTTTCCATACAAAGTGAATTTTCGCCACATTCACTAAGCTAAGGGAAAATTCCTTTTAGAAGGAGAAAATGCTCTGCTCTAGTTAATCAACCCCACTGCATTTATTCTGTCTTCCAAAATCTGGTCAAATAAAATGGCTTGCTTGATCTTAAAGAATCAATTCACACAAAGCAGAAAGTTTTTTGTAGATACCTTAGAGTAAAATTATCTGACAGTTTCTTACATCTCTGGGATCTTTTTGGTGAGGTATCTGTACTTCGAGTTCCTGGCTCTGCACACCTTTTTGCATCTTGGGTACCATGCACAGTGGACAGTTCTGTCTCCTTGTCAGAGTATCCAAAAATATATAAATAGAATCACTTTTGGGTGGACTGAATACAATTTAAAGTGACACTAAACTCAGGAATTAAAACTTAAAAAAGCATTGAAGTACCCTAAATATTAACAAAATGTTATCTCATTTGTGTATCACTGTTGTAGATCCTCAAATCATCTCTGACACTGTCCTTCCTACAGGATGGTGGCTACTTTTGGTCTCCATGGTCCCTTTGTGTGTTGTAAAGTAGCCACCACTCCAAGCTCAATCCTGTGAGGGTCTACAAGCTTAATACAAATTACAAACTAAGCGTGAGATTGTAGTCCATCACGGGTAGTGAGCTTGCATCCATGGCTACTTTACAATAAAAACTCAGATCGCCTTTGAGTCTCCTACTTTCCAAAACAGGTTAATTTCCATGGTTTTAGTATTGTTCTAAACCATTTGCTTTTATAATTTATAAATGAAAGTAAGAGAAACTGTCTTTTTTCAATTTTTTTGGTCTCTCTTTATATAATTAAAAATAAAAGTTATCAAATACCACTAAAATAAAGCTTTATTTGTCCCCCCCCCCAAAAAAAAGATATAACATTTTGTTAGTGTTGTGTGGCAGAGGAATTCTCAGCCAAACTTGCACAGCGCTGAAAATTGGCCTGGTAATGAAGGGGGTATAACATGCCAGTACTGATGTGGTTAAGCAACTTTTTCAAGTGTTTTGTAGAAGACAATTCGTACACTTTTCAGCATATTGGGGTAAAAAAAAATCCAGTCAATTTCTTACTAAATGATTAACATAAATAACTAAACAACTGTGCTGGCATGCATTAGTCCCCTTCACACTACGTTGCGGTCCACTGTGTTAGTGCAGCCCATTCATCAATGTAATACAACTCAAGTTCAACAGCACTTCTGCATTGGAATTTGTTGCATGTTGATGCATGACAAGAGGAATGCCTTTTTTTGTTTGTTATGGGCTCTTTCACACCTATGCAGTGCAACCTGTAATAAGGCCATGGCTGCTGCCAAATAAATATCATAGTGGACATGACTCAAAATTGCTCAAAGTACAGCTACACAGCACAAAACATAGCAAGCAGGAAGCAGATAAAAGGAAGACAACACCTAATAACGTTACAGCAGATGATGGCCAAAAAATGTACGATAAACGCTTTACAGTGCATTGAAAAACACATGAATATGCAGGTGCACAAGTGTGAACTTAGACTATGTATTTTGGCCTATGCTGCCCTTTAAGGTGGTATGTGTCATGAGTACTTTGTTGATGGACATATCCATCAACAAAGTACACAATTGAGGGGCTTTTAGGGTGTCAAAACAGGGATGAGGAAACCACAAATATATCTAATAAGTCATATATTTATTGAAAAGGTAAAATAAACATCTATTTTAAAACATGTACAGAATTCCACAGCAATTAAAATATACGGCAACAACAATTGCTTCTTCCGCGGCATAATACCCCTTTGGACCACATCGTTACATTACACATGACAAAATGGTTTGATGAACCTCACAAGTCTCAAAGTCCTCATAGCACTTGACTGAATGCATACTATCATCATAATTTGTATCCTGCAAGTATTCATAAACGGGCGATGGGTCCAGCCTTCTACGTGTTTCACCAAAGCTTATTCAGGAAGATAAGAGGCAGCCATCCTCTGGGAATCTGATGGTGGATAAATCCATATCCAAGAAGAGCGTTCCCCATCACCCAGAAGACATGGAGTGGATGAAAGGTGCGTTTGGGGTGCCATTGAAATGAATGGCTCTGCAACGGACCTCCCGCAGCAGAATTTGTCAGGCTGAAACAGAAAATGACTTTTTTCCCACCTTTTATAATTTTTTAATCTATTGTAAGCACCTAGTGCTTGAATAGCTTCAGACAGGGAATGACAGCTGCCAGTGGCAAGATTCCGCAGACAGCAGATGAATGTAAATAAAGCAGGTAGTGGGCTGGTGCAATAGCCAGCCTGCTATTGGCCATTTCAAATTGCAATAGCACGCTGGCTATTGCACCCACCAACTGCTTGCTGTGCCCTCCTCTCATCATGGAGGAGAGAGCTAGGGGATCCAACCAACTACCGTATTTTTCGCTCCATAAGACGCACCCCCCCCCCCCAAAAGGCGGGGGAAATGTGTCTTATGGAGCTAATCCCTAGTTTTTTTTACATTTAGCCCTGCTAAAGCAGAGCTAAACGTACAGTGGAAGCCGCTGCTCGTTTAATGCAAGTGATCTATTCAGATCAATTGTATTAAAACTGAGCGGCAACAGCGGCTCCCCCTCCGGGGGACCCGTGACCACGGGATAGGAGCTCACCATAGAGCCCCTAGAGCAGACGACGAACAGCCGTTCTTCGTCTGCTCTGTGTGATCACTGAGACCGTGGCGCTGTAATCACAGTGCCACTTGTCTCAGCTGTCACTTACTGCATCTTCTGTCGCAGAAACTGTGACAGAAACGGCCTGCGTCTTATGTACCGGTGCGCCTTATGGCGCGCAAAATACGGTAATCAATAATGGGAATAGTTGACAACTATTCTCATTATCGATTAATTGATTTGTTTGTTGCAACCCTAAATCACTCTAAATATTGATTATGGCAATATACACGTTAATATAGCTTGAATTCAATGGCAGTTATATTAACGTGGAACACATTGTGAATGTTTCCTGGTCCCCTGATTTTCTAGTTCTTTAAAGAATTGAAGCACTCTAGCTAGTAGCTGTAGTGCTTATGGACTTTGATTTACATATCTTGCAGTTTTATAGACTGGATGAGGTCATTAAAATTTATCAGAACAATAATTGTATCTTGATCATTTCAACAAAAATACTGAAGTGGGTGATAAACAATTGGCATGTTCTGATTTACTTTAAAAAAAACTTTTTTTCTGTTGTTACCTTGTAAGGGCACTCAACATTATCGTGCATAAATCTCAGCCAGTAGATGTTAAATATTCTTTCAAAAAGTCAAACATCAATAGCAACCTCATAAATACTCATATAATATAAATTGATGGCACGACAGTTAGCGATCAGGGTAATAATTAACGTGAGTGTTTATATAATCATGCATGGTCCCTGCTCAGCACTTCCTCTGTGACGAGGTCAGGATGTAAGTAAATTGCAGCTGAAGTCAACTACATGTACAGCTGACATCTCCCGTTTCAGGCCAACTCTAACATACTTGCCTATTATTGGTTTTCTAGTTTTAAAAGATAGTGCAGTTCTTGCCAGGTCTGTTAATCATCACAATGGAGAAAAAAAAAGTCTGATATGGCTTACTTCCTTTATTTCTTGGGCATCAACCACTTCAGTTTACAATATGTAAGATGAAAAGAAAAAAAAACCACTTCAATTAAAGGAGAACTATGGGGTCAGGGCTTTTCCCCATAGTTCTCCTAAGGGTAACGGGAGGACACAAACTAGCGTCCTCCCGTCACCCAAAGCTTAGTATAGCGCGAGCTGCTGCTCGCGGTATACTGAGACGCCGCAGCCGAAACAGATCCCGACAATTCTGTCTGGATCCACCCAGCTGCGTGAGTGACAGCTGGCTCTGCCTGTCTAGAGGCAGAGCAAGCTGTACCCTCCCCCGTCCGTTCCGCCAGCCAGCGCTGGAGGATCGGACAGGGGAGGGGGGAATCCCTGCAGGAAGCCATGAGCGAACGCCGGTATGTGTTCGCTCACTTCCCGATCTACTGAGCCGACCTGTGACAGTTTCATTGTCGCAGGTCGGCTCAGATTATGAGGCTGAGTGAAAATCACTCGCCTCATAATTCTCTTTTAACATTTGATATATGGGGTCAGTATAATAAACAATTGCACAGCTCTTTGTCAGCTGAAACTGCATGTACATTTCTTCTGTGCAAGAACCAGCTGAGAATGGGACAAAATCAAATGTTTTCTCTCCTGGGTTAATGCTCTTCAAATATTGTGTGCTCTAGTACCAATAGGATAATTTATGAAAAATATAGAGTGACTCTGGAAAATAGCACATTATGGCCACTAGATGGAGCTGAGGATCATAGGGATCCCTGTTGTAGCAATAGTTACATTTACAGTATCCGTAATTATATTAGTAAATTACCTCTTCCATCCTCTAGAATTTTAACTTTGTATATCCTGTTACTCGGATGTATTTATTTCCTATGATCTTCCGCTCCATCTAGTGGCTATTCAGCTCCATCTATGTGTTATATGTTCTAAATATATACTTTGATTTTACTGCATGCAGTTCAAAGCTTAACTGAGATGATCAGTCAAAACCATAGGTTTGATTAGTTTGTGAAGAGATTTATAAGGCAGCAGTATGGTCTAACTTCAGAAATAGCATATCCTTTTTCTAATAACATCTCAATCACATGGAAGACCCCCATATCAAATGTTTATTTGTAAATATTACAATTAAAAGTAGTAGAAAAAAATAAGGTTAGCCCAAATCTATTATAGATGACTATTTACGTATGTAAGTGGTTTACGTGGAATACTTTTCAAACTGTCTTTTGGAGATGTTGACAATACTGTTTTTGTTGGGTGTTCAGAACTGCAGGCTTCACAAAAAAGTGGCCAAAATTGTTGCAAATCCTTTGCTAGATGAGAGGCACCCTGATTTACACTAGATTGGTGTTTGAGTGTGTTGGTAACTTGTTTGTTGAATCTAGTATTTACAGAAAAGCTAAATACTTGCACATTATGTTGTATGTAGAGAAGGAAAAAGGTAGAGATGCAGCTTTGCGGCGACTGTATAAATGAAGCCGATGAGCCACTAGATGGTGCAACAGATTTTAATTTGGAGTTAACACTCATGACAGTATTCTTGGTACAGAAGCTTTTTACTGACAACATCATAAATACCCACTACAAGTCTGCACTGAAAATAGACCAGCTGTTTCATGCCTTGTAGTTGAATGCAGTGCAATTAGATTGTTCATTCGTCCTGCACCGTGTAGAGAACAGATACGGAATCTTATGATACTGGAATTATTTTCTGAGAATATTTGTCATTTTCATTTGTAATGCTGAATACATCCAGCGCTAATAACAGCAAATGTTATAAATCCGCTTCCATACTGGTTTAAAAAGAATTAAAGAAAAACATTGCTAGCTATATTCAGAGAACATGGGAAAACATGGGCTTTTTCAGAAAGTAAAGGGCCAATGCAGTAACCCATGGCAACTAGTCTGAAATGATCTTTCTCTGATAACTGTAGTGAAATAGTAACTGGTATCTATTGCTAATAGAAATATGTCGTCATCATGGTATGCTGTACATTGTAATCATCCAATATTTTCTCCTCTACAGCCACTTTGAAAACATCAGGTGGGGGGGGGGGGGGGGGTAG
>NW_017306333.1:2307576-2310517 GCF_000935625.1 Nanorana parkeri
CCCCCCCCCCCCCCCAAAAAAAAAGCATTATTTATGTTGCACTTTACCAGTCTTTAGGTGGCTGCATTTTGTTTTCCTTTCTTTCTCCCTTTTTTCCCTTCATCTTCACTGCTAGTTACACAATTTGTGGTCAATTGATCAAAACTGGAGCAGATAGAACCTGGTGGTGCAGTTGCCCATAGTAACTAATCAGCTTTTCTCTTCAGTTTATTCAGTTAAGCGTTTTTGTATTCAGGAACTTCCTCTGCTGCTCAGCTCCCTCTGGTGGCGGGAATATCAAGCAAGCGGCTGGACAGGTGATTTATACTCAAAACTCATCCCCTTAGTGATGGTCAGTGTGTTTATAACTCTGAGAACCAGATGATGATACAACCCCATTTCCAAAAATGTTGGAATTCACAATAGAAAATAGAAAACGTATCAAATGTTTAAACTGAGAAATTTACAATTTTAAGAAAACAATAAGGTAATTCTGAAATTGATGGCAGCAACACGTTTCCAAAAAGTTGGGACAGGGAAACAAAAAGCTGATAAAGTGGTACTAACAAGGAAGAGCTGGAAGAACATTTTACAATTAGGTTAATCGGCAACAGGTCAGTAACATGAATGGGTATAAAAAGAGCATATTGGATAGTCAGAGTTTCTCAGAAGTAAGATGGGCAGAGGTTCACCAATCTGTGAAAAGCTGTGTTTACAAATTGTCTAACAATTTCAGAATAATGTTCCTCAACGTGAAATTGCAAAGACTTTAAATATATGATCATCTACAATACAAAATATCAAAAACATCCAAGAATCTGGAGAAGTCTGTGCGCAAGGGACAAGGCCGAAACGCAGTATTTGGATGCTCGTGATCTTCGGGCCCTCAGATGACACTGCATTAAAAACAGGCATGATTCTGTGATGGATATCACTGCATGGGCTGTGGAATACTTCCAAAAATCACTGTCAACTCAGTTGGCTGTGCCATCCAAAAAAGCAAGTTAAAGTTATATCATGCAAAGAAGAAGCCATATCTGACAATGATCCAGAAAGACCACCATCTTCTCCGGGCCAAAGCTCATTTAAAATGGTCTGTTGCAAAGTAGAAAACTGTTCTGTGGTCAGATGAATCGAAGTTTGAAATTGTTTGACAATCATGTCCTCCAGACTAAAGAGCAGAGGGACCTTCTGGCTTTTAACCAGCACTCAGTTCAAAAGACTTCATCTCTGATGGAATGGGGGTGCATCAGTGCGTATGGAATGGGCAGCTTGCACATCTGGAAAGGCACCATCAATGCTGAAAGATATATCCAGGTTTTAGACCAGCATATGCTCCCATCCAGGTGATGTCTTTTTCAGGGAAGGCCTTGCATATATTAGCAGGACAATGCTAAACCGCATACTGCATCTATGGCAACAGCATGGCTTTGTAGTAGAAGTGTCTGGGTGCTTAACTGGCCTGCCTGCAGTCCAGACCTTTCACCAATTGAAAGTATTTGGCGCATCTCAAAACAAAAAATACAACAAAGAAGACCCTGGACTGTTGAGCAGTTAGAATCGTATATCGGGAAAGAATGGGAAAACATTCCTTTACCAAAACTCCAGAAACTGGTCTCCTCCCAGACATTTACAGAATGTTTTTAAAAGAGGACATTCTACACCCTGGTAAACATGGCTCTGTCCCAACTTTTTTGAGATGTGTTGCTGCTATCAATTTAAATATTACCATATTTAATTTTTTTTCTTAAAATGGTACATTTTCTCAGTTTGAAAAAATGTGATATGTTTTCTATTTTCTAATATGGGTTTATGAGGTTTAAAAATCATTGCATTCTGTTTTTATGTAGATATCACACTGCGTCTCAACTTTTTTGAAATTGGGGTTGTGGTTTCCACTGCAGACCAGACCCTCACTTTTTTTTTTTCTTCTTTGTAAATCTAAGATGGTCCAGTTGACAATGCTGTTACTATCCTGTGCCAAATGACACGCTAGTTGCACTGTAAAATATGCCTTACACAAGGCAAAAATGCTGTCAATTTAAATTATAAAAGCCTACATCTCATTTAGTGGTGCAGCAATTTGTTAGCAACTCTGGAATGTCATTGATTTTTTTTTTTTCTTCTTGCGGTAATGCTTTCCATTACTTGTAATGGACAAGAAGGGGTTTCCTTGATTAATTCGATTATTGCCACTTCTCTGACATAGTATGGTACTATTTTCTCAAAACCACATTTATATTTGCCAATAAGAGCTATTTATTTACTTGTACTGGTGAAAATGCTGCATTGTAGAACACATTTTGTGCAAAGAAAATGTGTCACAGCTTGATTGAAATGTTACCATTGCCTTTTTATTTCACAGCAATCAAATATATTACTATTACTTTCTTTAGTACACACACAGAGAAGAAAGAATTAACCCCTTTGTGACTGACGACGTAGAGCCGACTGTCGGCTTTACAACAGAAGCGATCCTGGCGACTTACCTGTCGCACTAAGCATCCTGTACCTCAGGCTGGATAGCGGGTGCCTCCTCACTAGGTTGCTTTCATTGTACAGCACCCTATAACCTCCAAATGCTGCAGCTGATATTAAAACAGTTTCCTGCTCTGGTCCCTCCTCTGCATTGCTTGGTTAGTAAGGATGCCCATAACAGTGGGGGGTCAGTAGTGGGATGTGGGAGAAGGTGGGTTACAGCTAGTGACCATGGAAACTGGTCAATATTTGCAAATCAGAGTTCACAGGTATTTAGGTTCATAGCATTCTCTAGAAGAAAGGCAGTCCTGCATACCTGCTATCCAACACAAGGGGTCAGCCAAGCCACCCTGTTAATTAATTTTTTTGGCAAATTGTTTTTTAGCTGTGGGCTTTCTACATCTGTGTTCACAGCTCACTACCCAGCTCCCAATGCAAGGGGAGGGGGGTCTATTTTCCTTGTATATATAGATAGATCTATATC
>NW_017306333.1:2310528-2328514 GCF_000935625.1 Nanorana parkeri
TTTCCAGTAGTCTCAAACCTGGATTATTAAAATATTCCTAGTGAAATATACAGAAATTTAACTTGGCTCTGACAGCTTTTCCACCTTATCATTATTTTTTCATTTAGATGGTTGGTTATAGTGCTCAGCAGTGAAGTGCAGGAGTTGGCGGTCCCAAGCTTCACTGTATAATATAAATTCCCTCTTGTTTTAGGGTCCTTTTTAAAGGTGACCATAGTACATGCAAGCACCGCCTATCCTTAGGCTAAGCTCTAGCTTCTCTTACCAAGTGACCAGTTCTTAAAAAACAAAAAATACCTTCTGAAAACATTTTTTTACTTGCCTAACTCTACCATCCTTGTTTCTAATTGGCACTGCTTCTAGGTGTGCTAAACGATTTGCAGTTTGTCTGTACACTGACTGGTCACTTGTTGTCCTATGCTACTTAACTCCATCTAGTGGCCATAATGCAGTATTATATCACCATACATTTAATCTGAAAAGAATGTTTGTTTTTGCCATTATTTGCGCAAAAACAAACATCCAGGCCTACTGTACCTCCCACCCTCTGCCATGCTGCCGCAGCTGCAGGTCCTGTTATGGTAGAACTTTGTTATGGTAGAACTCTGATCTGAAGGGAGGACTGAGGGCTCTGATCTGAAGGGAGGACTGAGGGCTCTGATCTGAAGGGAGGACTGAGGGCTCTGATCTGAAGGGAGGACTGAGGGCTCTGATCTGAAGGGAGGACTGAGGGCTCTGATCTGAAGGGAGGACTGAGGGCTCTGATGTGAAGGGAGGGACTGTGGACTCCCATGTGAAGGTGGCCTTCTGAAGGTAAAGACCTATTGTGAGAGTGGAGATTCTGATGTGTAAGGGGAGGCCATGATTTGAAGGGCGACCCCTCTTTTTATTGTTTTTTGTGTGGAGTCTCCATAAAAATCCATACCAGACCCCTATCTGGGATAAGGGTCGTCTGGTATTGAATTTGATTTTGGAGGGACCATGCCTTGTTATTTTACATTTTAGACTGGGGTACCTCAATTGTGCATGCTTTTAAAGGGTATTCCAACTACAAAAAGGTTGAGAAATGCCTCCTAGTGTGTCACCCTAGGGGCAGGAGGCGCATGAGGCTGCATAACGCTTTCCATGCTCCTCATCGCCATAACACGGGGAGGTGTTCTGTAGTTCATATGCTTGGGATAAAACTCGTCCACAGGAAGTTACAAGCTCATTGTTTTTCTGATGGGGTATTTTTTGCACTTATCTAACTGACATAATGAAAAAGTTTTCTGTATATTAGAAATATTAGAAGTTAATAGTGAGACTTTACATACCTTTTACCAACCAACAAATGTATGCTTTTTTATTTATTTATTTATTACAGGTATTTATATAGCGCTGACCATTTACGCATCACTTTACATAGTTGCGCAGTCACATCAGTCACTGCCCTCCAGGAGCTTACAATCTAAGGTCCCTATCTCACACGCATACATAGAGGGCCAACTTAGAGAGGAGCTAATTAACCTACCAGCATGTCTTTGGAGTGTGGGAGGAAACTGGAGTACCCGGAGGAAACCCCCACAAGCACATGTGTTTCAAGTTCTAAAATCCAACTCCAACCCATATAACCATTTTGTATTTAAATCATTTTAATATCAGGTTGTAACCAGTGGTGTATTTAGATTTGGGGCTGTCCTAGGCAAGGCAAAACTCGGGCGCCCCCCCATACACTAAATTTACCCCACCTGGCTGTGGTCTCAGGTGGGCTCTGCGGTGGGCTCTACAGGATCATAGCCCCCTTGGGACCCAGCAAAGCCCCCCACGATCCTGCTGCAGGATCTCAGGGGGGCTCTGCAGGATCTGTGGTGGGCTTTGCAGGCTGCAGAGCCCCCTTTGAATCCTGCAGGTACATTCGCTGCATGGCCGGAATCTGCCGCCCGAGGCAAACGCCTTGTTTGCCTCACGGCAGATACGCCCCTGGTTGTAACATTACAAAATGTGAAAGCCCAAGTGGATGAAGCTTATATAAAGCTTTTTCAAAATGCACTTCTCTAACAATTATACAAAAATGCTTCCTGTATATTTGGCAGATAAAAAAGAGCCAATTTGTCTTTCAAAACAGTTACTTTTAAGACATGCCAACTGTCAAGGTTGTCACTGTGCTTATTTCAGCTCTCAACCAAACTTTTAAGCCCTCAAATGTATAGTGTCATAGATGCTCACATGTGCAGCACTATGGCAAGTGCAATCCAAATAGAGGCTAAGATGGCACCTTCCTTGGTTGTAAAAGATTTGAGGTTGTAGTTCTGCTTTAAGTAACCCTTGTATCAGAATTTACAAAAATACATTTTTGAATGTTCCAAGTGCTTAAGCCTAACATCAGCCCATATAACTTGTTTAATTAAACAATTTTAATATCTGGTTGTAACACTACAAAATATCAAAGCTCAAAGGGGTTTAAGCTATGCAAAGCACTGTCTACCTTTGCAGCCACAAGTCTATTTTAAAATGCCTGTTTGCAGCTATAGAACAAGATTGCAGTATTTGTTGGTGACAATTGGATACAACATTGTTTTTCAGTATTGAGGTTGGTTTAGCCAGTCGGTAGAATTTATTTGTGATCCATGTATGATTCCTTAACAGATTAATCTGACTTGATGCCATATGAAATTAAATGTTGCTCACCTCAAATTTCAGTAGAAAGGTCTGTTCACTACCCCATGCCTTTTTTTCTCTACGTGACTGTTTTTGTAATTTTTTGTTATATTAATCTTCTAAAGAATCTTATTAAAATCAAAAGGAAATTGGCTGCTTGTACACTGTGATGCTGAATTTTTAATCTTGCAAATGGAAATTGATTTGTTCCCTGAAAACTAATCACGTGAGCCTGGTAGGGTAAGGCGGCTGCACACTGCTCTGCAGAGATCCTCTGCAACATATTCCATCTTTCTGTCATTCCCACTGGCTCTGTGATATTTGCCGTGCCTCTCACTAGAGACTCACAGATAAAAGCAATCACAAACCAGTTTATAGATTTCATGTCATTCTGAGCTTGGTGAGGTGAGCAAGCTGCATTAAGTATTCAGTACCTGAGAGGAAAATAACATTATGAAGATCACTGTTGGGCATACCTTCAATGGTATGAAATAAATCCTGAGAAAATATTAGAGATTGTTGTTTTTTAATATATCAATCACTGTCGTTGTTGTTCTTAACCCTCTGTTTCTTCAGCATCATCAACCCCATAGGTGTATAGCCCATATCTGGGAAGACCACACAGGACTGGGTTGAAGTTGGACAATTTTTAAGGGCAGGCATTAGATTATCTTATCAATGTAATGCTTAAAATTGGTTGTATTCGGGTAGTCTACATTTGCATATTCTACAGCTTTGAAAGCATCAGTGGCTTGTGAGTTTATAACACAGAGGGGAATTTATCAATACTGGAGCAGACAGAATTTCATCGACCTTTTATTTTCAAACCTTAACTGAACAAACTGAAGAGAGAAGCTGATTGGTTGCCATAGATTCTTCCGTTCCAGTTTTGATAAATTCCCACCAAAGTCTTTCTGATTCTTTGTTAGCTCTACTTTAATTCCTTGTGCTGCAATATTTGCTGACTTGTTGAAATCTACAATAGTTGATGTTAGGACATTAAGGTAAGAGAAATCATGGTTGAATTACTTAGATGGTTAGATGCCTAGAGCCTTGGTTCTCAACTAGTGGGTCGCGACCCCGTGTTCAGTGTGTCCTCTCATGCCTTCCACTTTTCTAGGAGAGAGGCTCTTCAGCCTCCCCCATAGCGCAGCACTGTCAGTTCTCACGCCCAGCAGCCATTCAAAATATGCTGCCCGGTGCCAAGTGTCAGCTTGAAGTGGAGGGGGATGGAGCTATGGCTGCGAGGAAGCTCCGTTAATACGTGCATTGCTTACAGCTCCCTCACATGCCCTATAGAGGTGCCTGGACCGGCGTGACATCACATGCTGGCTCCTGGCACCTCTACAGGACACACAAGAGAGCTGTACCAGCAATGCACATATGGATGGAGCTCCATCACAGCACAGCAGCCCACACTGGACCTCAGGCTAACGATCCACTCCAGTTCACGTGAGATAGGGAACTGGAGTTTGCCCAAGCCCAATGAAAACTCTGACCGCCACCCCCTCCTCCTGACTGAATCCATTGTGGTAGTCTTGGCGCAGGCATTACCCCTTTGTGACATATCACTGCAGGGCGAGAAGTGCGCCTCCCCGCAACTGATTGAGTCGGGAGGAGAGAGTGACGTTCAGAGTTTTGAGCAAGCTTGGGGGAACTCAGGAAAACGGAGTTAACACCAAGCCCAGCCTCATCACTATAGGCAGCATGGACTGCACTGAATAAGCTCCCATCTAATTAATAAGGGTAAGTCCATCTCTGCTATAGGGAAATGGTTCATGGTGAGCAACTGATAAAAACTGTTTGCAAAAACCACCCGCACTCCTTGCGGTCTGCAACCTTCCAATGGTGGTGGTGCTCATGGTGATTAGACGGATGGATCCGTGCAAATCTCAGAATAGTCACAACAGGTCACCGGCACGCGCGCAGATTAATTCAATATCACTTTGATATGTTTATTGAAGAATGTCACAGCATGTCATTAGAAGCTGATGCTAGCTTTTCAGTACCACCTGTGAGGTCCTGAAACGCTAGCTTCAGCTTCTAATGACATGCTGTGACATTCTTCAATGAACATATCAAAAAGATATTGAATAGGTCCCGAAAAGCTAGCTTCAGCTTCTAATGACATGCTATGACATTCTTCAATAAACATATCAGAGATATTGTATTCATCTGTGTGTGTGCTGGTGGTGACCAACTGATAAAAACATCTGCACTGTAGGAGGGGTCTCCCCTGGCAACACAATAAAGGGATAAGTCAGAAAGCTCAAGTGCTGGAGCAAGTTGAGAAAGGCGAGCTTGGCTTTCAACCATACCACTATTGTTTCGTTCACAGTGAACGGTTGGCATCCTGTGTTGCTGTGCAGCAGCTGGTTACAGGGCATTGCACATTCCGGCACGGCATCAAAGTGGTGTTGTGGCCGAAAATTAAGCATGGCATTCTCCACCTGCTCCTGACCACTGGGCCTCACTCCATGGAAAAAAGTCCTGCAGCTTTCAGTCATCTGAGTGATTGCCCCAGCGGGAGGATTTATTTGTATTGCACTCTGCTGCAGCGATGACAGGGGAGTTCTCTGCTTCCCAGAAGCACTAATGAAGCTCTCAAGAGCCCTCTCACATTCTGTGTGCAGGCCAGGGGCTCTTGGTAGTTGAAGTCTGGCAGGGCTTCTTCTTTATCCCAGTGAGGCAGAAAGAGGATGGTAAAAATAAGCAGTCTAGACTGAAAGTGAACCTGTTGCTTTGCATTGCAGGACAAAGCAGTGGTTCACTATAATTAGATTTGTTTTAATTATTTGTAAGTAAGAATGTAATAAAATAAAAATATGGCACTTAGTAAAATTATTTATGTTCTCCGTTTACAGAATAAAATGTGTTTTCCTTCAACTATGTATATATTTCCAGTAAGACTGCTTATTGTACAAAGCAATTTTGCTTTAAAAAGATAAAAGCCATGTTCATTAAATCTGGACACAACATGCCATTTATTGTAATTATGTTCCTGTACATATACATGTAAGTGCTTTGAACTTATATGCAGTGTGGTTTCTTTTACCAATTTATGTTGCCAGAATGACTGGCTGTCACACTGCATCTGCTCTGGAAGCTGGGATTCAAACAGTTTATTGTTTTTTTTAACCCCACTGAGCTAGTTTTCAGTTTCTGTTCATAAATGACTGACACACTTTTTACATTTTTGCTGTGTAATTCTTCCACAGTAGTAATATACTTTCTTACTAAATGTACCCACACTTATTGTATATTGTTTTTTAGAGGATAGATAGGGCTATATAATTATATCAAACATGTGTACCTAACGCCTCACTTAGTTTGAATAAAATATAAAAAAATGAGGAAAAAAACGAAGAAAATACTTTCTTCACAAGTTTTGATTATTGTTATAATTTTTTGACATCTTTTATAATTATAGTATAAAAAATATTTATATATAATTTTTATTTTCCTAATTTTGTTTTACACTTTTTATTTTTATTTTTTTAGACTTTGTAAAAAGAAAACTTTTTTTGTCAGTTTATATCAAGCAGTCACTATGCTTGATTAACTTTTTTACATTTTTGGCTATTATTAGGCTGCTCCAAACTTAGGAACAGCTAATAATAACCTTAGAGACTGATCCTGACAGCATGTCAGATTCAGATCTCACTACAGGTCTCTGATCATGCCTAGATGATCAGAAGTGATATACATTTCAGGCACAGATATACATTGTATCTGTTTGCCTGAAATGCATTATAAACATCGAGCTGTCAAAACGAATAGCAGAGAGGTGACTCGCTATGCTACCTCTGCTATTTTCAGCTGTCAAATAAGGGATTGCTATTTAGCGCTCCCGTATTTGCATGGAAGGGCTTCATTCTTTCATTAATGAAAGAAAGAAAGGAGCTTTTACAAAAGCTTAACTATTTCATTAATGAATGCCTCAATACTGAGGCATTCATTAATTACTGGTAACCGCTGAGAATCAGCAGTTACCGGCATTACAGAGCCTTAAATACAGTGTACTTAAGCGTACAGTGTACGTGGCCAGTCATATAGGCACTTTGTGACGGGACGTACAGTGTACGTCTCCCGTCACGAAGGGGTTAAGAGGTCATTTACCTTGAATCTGCTATTTATTTTTGGGTAGAGTTGTGAGGGGTTAGAATCGCTGTACGATTTTTATTGCGGTGTACATAATTAGGAGGCGCTAGATCTCTTGTGCTTAACATCTGGTAATGCAAGTGGTCTGTTTGATAAGGTGAGCTGACTAGCTTCTGTGAGGCTGCTGACATGTAGTTCCCTTAACTGTGGGGGTATTGAAAAGTCCAACAATGTGAAAGAGGCAGTGAGAGAGGCACACCTTTGGTCATAGAGCCAAAAAAGGATTTTATTTAAAGTAGTACTGAAGCCTTGTTTTTTAAACATATTTAGCTTGCTACCCATAATAGTAGTATCAATCAATTTAACATTTGTCTCTTGTCATGTTTTTGTTTTACCTTTTGCAAGCCACACCCTCACCTCTCCTCCTTAATGCTCTGCAAAGCTTCAAGCTCGGAGAGCATGCTTCTCTTCTAACTGATAGGGACTGCATGTCGTGCATGCTTTGCACTACTGCTCTGCTGCGCACGAGTGGAGGCTTCTTGGGATGCTGACATGCACAGGCAGAGCGACAAAGCATCAACGAGAAGAGGTGAGTCTTTGACATGCCAGGCTTCTGGTTCGTGGGGGGTGCAGACAACGTCATAGCATACAAATGTAGTCCCCAGCACGTGAGAGTGCACTAGAGGGTGGCTTCATAGGACACAGAGGAAAGAGCAACCACTACACTGCATGTCATTTTTTAAAAATATGTGAGACTTACAACCAGAAATTAAATTGCAGGTAAAGCCAAAGTTTTGACTTGCTACCAGAACAAGAACAGAGGGGAAATCTTCCAATGGTGACGCTTTTTCCAGTGACAGCTGTCAGATGAGAACAGATGAGATTTTCATTACGTTGGAAAGATATCTCCTTACTTCCTGTTGAGTCTACAGGGCAGAAAGTGAAGAGAAATCTCCCTAATGAGACACGGATAACAAAAACTGTTTCTAACTAGGGATGCTGCCAAAACATATCAGCTGAAAATTGCACTTTTGGCCGAAAATACAGTGCATGCATAGTTTCTCTCCTCCCCGCCTATGCTGCTCTATGGCGGAGACAGCCTTGCGCTGTCGCACGAGCCCGAGGAGGTAGTGAGGGGGAGGAGTAAGCTGTCAAAATAGACCAAGTGCTCCTCCCCACGCTGCTGCCTCACCCTCCTGTGACAGCGAGTCAGGATGGAGAGCGGTACAAGCAGTCAGCGATCCTTGTAAATAACTGGATATAGTATGAGTTACCATGTACCAGTTATGAATGAATAGGAAATGACCTAGAGTCCTCAATCTCTTTTTCTGCATACCCTGTTATAAATGAACAGGAAGCCTCTATACTGAGTGTTCCTGTTCATTCATAACTTGTTTTCTATTTTAAAAGGGAAATACCAGGAGTCTGTTTAGACCCCTGATATTTCACCAAAGCCCCCAACAGTAAAGTTAAAAATAAATTAATTAAAATTAAAAAGTTAAGTTTATAAAAGAGAAAAATAAAATATTTAAAACAATATAAAAAGGCTAGAACAAAACAGTATTTCAGCTTTCGGCCTGACTCTTTTTTAATTTTCAGTTTAACATTTTCATTTTGTTGCACCTCTAGTTTTAACCCCTCCGTACTCTATCCAGAACGGAAAAAAAAGTTTTAGATCCACTTCAATCCACAAGTGTCAACCGTCAACGCGCTTTTGTGGTTTAAGCTTTTCACCTTCATCCGAGTTTATATGAGCTGTGAATGTACATTTAAAGAATAGTAGCAGCAGAGCCCCTTGCTGTGAGAGAGCATATGCTGTAGATTGCATAAGTAATCCTAGCAGGCACTATGTAATTATAATGCCTTTAGGTATACTCTGCTTTCCCTAGGTTAGGGGCTCTTAGGGCACACTAAAGCTAGCACTTTATGATGCTTCTTATTGTAGTCATGCTGGTTTGCACAGAGAGGATTACTTTCAACTTTCCTTCTAGTCTTTAATGACCACTGAAATCTGACAGGTTGTTAAATTCAACACTTCCACTTTTCTTACTTGCAGCATGCCATTTTTTATGTTTTCACTGCTTTCAATCATTGATACCCACAATGCTGCATAACGACTCTTGCTAGAGAAAATATATTGTTATCTAAAGGCTGCGTTTGTAATGCTTCTGTTAGAGGCTCTCTGTCTTCTTTGCTGTGCATTAATCCTCTTATTATTGAAGTGGTTAAAACTGCTGGAGTCTATGTATTAGCAAAACCCATCGATAAAAGGAGTTACAATTAGCTGCTCTCAGAATCCATCAAGTTTCTGACATGTTCTTAGCACTCTGTTATTGGTAAATATTTATATGAAGCATAATTTGTGCTTGCAGCATTTGCAACCTTTTAGTTTGTACGTGTACATGGAAAGCTCTGTAATGGTGTGCAGTTTATTCATGCACAGAGGAAAATAAATACAACAATTTATTACATCTATGCCATTCAGCAAACAACTGCACAGCGTTCACTCAGTTTGCTTTAACCCTAGCTCTAATGCACTGCAGTCAGAATTCAGAGCACCTCTCAGGTTCACTGGGAGTTTATATCCTGAAGCTTGTGCTGTGTAACTTCCTGTTTATCAGCTTCCTTTATCGTTAATCACCTCCAAACAATAAATATGCAGTGGTCATGTTTGGAAATGGCTCTTCTGCTTTACGTTTGATGGATCCCAGATTACGGATATAGCTGGCAGTACAGCAATGCCTAATAGTGCAGAGGAAAGCAGTTTTACATCTAAAGCTAAGCATAAGCGACTTCTCTGTATTTATTGTATCATGGGATGGCTGCCTTGAAAGCTAGCAATGAAATGTTAATGGCCGCCATCTCTGCTCGTCAGGGTGATTTAAAGTGATATTAAAGTTAAAAGGCTTTTAAGCTATTTAACATGTTGATTAAATCACTTACAATGGATGCTGCTCCATGATGTTTAAAAGTTTTAGCCTCTTGCAGGATCAGCTGGCCTCCTAAGCACTGGCCCTGATATCCTGTTTTTACGTGGCTCCTTTCCCTTGTAGAGCTACTACTGCTATTAAGCCGTGTGTGTCTCAACAGCAAGGCAAGTCTCTCCTTTGCTCCCTCTCCTCCCTTCTCAATTCTAGTAGATAGATGGCTGTTGCAGACTGCTCTGTCCCTTGTGATCTTGTACTGGACAGGAAGAAGGTTAAAAATGGCACCATTTGCCTTTTCAACCATGGGCTGATGTGTGTGTTGGTATTTCTTTCAATTTGTAAAGCTGCAGTTTGGACTTTTTTTCTTTCTTCGTTATTGTGTAAAATACCTCAATTAATAAAATACACTCAAAAAATTGGAAAGTACACAAAACTATTTTATTTTAATAATTTATTTATTTTATAACCTGTGTATAGATTTATAATTCTTTGTTTTCTTGCTTTTTATTTATGAGTGGATTTGTGCTTGTAGACAAATTTTAGTCATGGCAATCTGCTGTGAACAGTTGTTTGTGAGTCATTATTGTCTTCCCTTCACCTGCTCACAGTTGCATGAATGACTTTGTTTACATTCAAACCCATTCCTACATTGTGAATGGGCCTGAGGATAATCAGACCTATTCACTTCTGGTGTCAGGAAGGAGCATCTTGACCAGGGAGAGGACATGGCTGGTACAAGAGCTGCTTAATAGGGGGGAGGGTTGCCCAGATGAAAAGCAGCTTTTTGAAGGAGAGGTGGGCGGAAATGGAATGGCTTAGCAAGGGAGAGGTGGCCAGGGGAGGAGCAGCTTAACACAGGAGCGTTCGATACAAAAATTCTCCCCTGGACAGGCTGACGGCCTGCCCCAAATGCCAAGCCCCATCACCGGATTTGGACCACCTAATTTGGCTATGTCCCCTTATTCAATCGTTTTGGACAGTGGTGCTCCAGTATATTACTTCTATATCTGGTACCCACAGACAAATATGCCCGATATTCTGCCTATTTCATACGACTACCCCAGCAGACATAGCTGTCCCTCGTGAACCATCTAGATGGGAACATTTATGTTTACTGGCGGCAAAGAGGGCGACACTAACTAACTGGCTGCTCCCAAGCCCCCCCACAATAAAACTAGTAAAAGACCTCCTACACAAACTAATGTCCCTTGACCTGCTAGATGCGCAGACAAACCAACCCCTCACTGCGAACTTCTTTGCCACCTGGTCCACATTCCTAGTGACTGTGCTTCCTACAAACCGACTGAAGGAAATTATGACGACATTTCAACTCACTAAGTGGTATCTCACCTCAAAACTCGATGGATCACTTAGTGCACTAGATGTCCTGTAGGCTGCCAATACTTGATGCCTCCAGACTGATCCCTTTATGTCCAATGCTACATAGCAAGGTTGATGGCACTGCTTGTGTCCATATCTATGTTTCTACAACGTAGATATGTACTACAACGTGATATTGATATCTTAATATGTCTACATTCTGCTCCAATCTAGACCCTATGTCTTTTCAAATGTACCCCTACCCCCCGCGGGCTGTAAGGCTTGATTGTGGTTTAACAAAAACATTAAGATTGATTGTTCATATTCATCTATGTTAGTCAACGCTCAGTTATGGCGATGTTTCGTTTCTTAGTATGCGTTCTGTATGTATGCAGAAGTTTTTTTTTCCAATAAAAATTACATGCTAAAAAAAAACAAAAAAAAACAACAACACAGGAGCGTTAGCCAGTATACGAGTGGCTTTACATAGGAGGAGATGGCCAGGAGAGGAGCAACGCTTCTGAATTAACACAATTTGCACTTGTTACACACTGTATGGAGGGATTTCTACCTCCGCAGGTGACATCTTCAGAAAAACACAATCTAATTAAAAGAAAATACATTATGAGAAAGAGATACCTGTAACCGTCAAAAAAGTATATGGTAAGGCAGGAAAAATGCTAATCATCATGGCAAGTAAATAAAAGTCCTACAATAAAAGTCAGGCAAGCTGCTGGTGAGTGAAGTGAAAAAGACGAATCAATGGCTAGTGCAGCTAGGGGTATTGCTTTATTTATGTTCAACAAGCCCAACAGCTCAGTGCCCTCTGCCCTAGACTCCACCACTTTCACAAGGAGTTCTCGGACCAAGCAGTTGGTCACCATGTTTCGGAAGGAGGTGGAAAACGCGAGGAGGTAGTGATCCAGCTGCAGGGGTGTGGGAATGTTTGAAAAAACTACTTGTCCAGGGACTAAAGCGGGGGGCCAATCTAGTTGTTCCTCATGACAATCTACTTGTCCTGATACAAATGTGACCGCGCTAAGTAGAACTTCTCATTGGTCAGTGTTGTCACGTGACTGTGCTGACCAACGAGTCCTGTAGTCATGTGCATACCGATTCAGACGAACCTGCAAATCAACAAAATTCAGTTGATTTAGTGGTTCGTCGGAATCTGAAATAAATTTACTGTATGCCCGAATATGAAAAACTATACATAAATTCGTTGGCAGAACGCGCGGCGCATTCTTCTTGGAGGCGGAGCACATGGCGTCAAATGACGCCACAAGTTTGCGGCATTGGGTGCTGCCATTTAGGTGTACACCAAGATATACACCAAGATAGTGGTGCCCGAACATGCGTATGACATCATGCTCTCTGCCTTCAAGATGGCAAGGTGCATGCGCAGAACTCGCCGGTGGTCAAAATGGCCAATATTCTCTGCTGTGCTCCTCATTCTCCATCCTGAACTAATTTGCCATGATCCTGTGTCCCCCAGAAGAGCTCGGCACCACGAAAACCACAGCAGGAGGGGGGCGGCCAGTAGGGGGGGACACCTTAGAGGGGGTGTGGCGGGTGGACCCATTAGCGAGCTGCTTGCAAGTCAACTGGGCGGCTGTACAGCTGCCCGGATCACTTGTACAAATCGAGCGGCGGCCTCCCCCCGCTCTACATTTAGCCATGCTTGCCTGCAGTAGGGCCAAATATAGAAAAAAAACAAAAAACACCTGCCCGGTGCCTGTAAATGCATATCCCGGGTATCGGTTGACAGTAATTCAACACCCCAGAGCTTGAACAGAATAGGATAGCTCTGGAGATCAGTGATTATGCTCACTCAAACAGATTCAAGAGGGTGTACACCTTGAATTCTGAAAAGAACTAGGTCGAAGAGAGGTTTCAGATATGGCTACAGTTCCAACAACTGTCACAACTCTGCTTTTTAGTGTTTTATGTACCACCCATTAACGCTTTCTCTGTCACTGGCATGGGATCCTCCATCTTCACTTCTCTTCCACTGAATTGGGATTTCACTAGGAGCCATAACCACTCTTATCTCATCCCCCAAAACTGATTGTGCTTTTCCAAGCCTAGTAACTTTGGGGGACGCCTGTTTCCAGTAAAATGTGGAGCTTATACACAAGCTCTAAAGATGTGTGGCTTGGTATTCACTCTTGTCCCCTAATTTATGGTCTTCTTGACTTCTATTGGTTATCAGGTTGCCAATGTGGCTGGAAAAGTTTCTTTAGGCTTTGGAAAAATGGGTTTGTTTTACTTAAACAAGTTTTTTTTTTTTTTTTGCATTCAATCCTCAACCTAAAGCACCAGAGTATCCATTTTTGTCTGGAGACCTTTCCCAACTGGCCCTTCTGCTAGCTATGCTACATTCTACTGCCATTCTAGCTCTTAGAATCATTTGACAAATATCTGTGTTAAGGTTTCCCATTATGGGGAGCAACCCTATTTTTGGGGGAGTATGTTAAATGTGTGCATTTCTAAGTTTATTGTGAGCAACAATTTCTTTTGTGTAAGAATAAGAATGTATTTCTGCCTTGACTAATAAAAGCATATTTTCTGAACACAATCACATTAAGTGTTTTAAAAGCAAATGCATACATTGTATACTAAATAACCAGTTGCAGGCTGGTTCTAGGCACACAGCCGATTTAAGCCAATGTAATTGTAACCATATTCTCCATGACAGACAGGAAAATTTATATGAGTTTTACAATAATCACACAGTAATACTTTTGCTCATATAGGGGTCCTTTAAAACGGTGCTTTCGATTTGTATCCAGGCATCATTATGCATGGCATGCAGATTTCTTTAAAATGTGAAGTTTCTTGGAATTGTTAAGATGAGGAATCTGTTCTTGCAGTATGCTTTCTTACCGGCTCACCTCTACATCGTCTTCTTTTTTCTTTTCTTTACTGTTGGCGTAAACATTTATCATCTATAACCGGAAGGATTTTAGGCCATGATTTCTGGATGTAGTTTATCCTAACGGAACGGAAATCTCTCTGCAGCAGATTATAGCTTCTTTGGAAAGCGCTAAGGGCTAATATGGTAGGTTTTTTTAATGGGAGAGAAGTGTAGCAATTTGCATACTTCACTATGAGTGAGCATGTTACTGTGTTTGTTTGTTTTTTTTTCTTACTGGCCTTTGGGAATAATGTGCAACAATGCCAGTGTAAGCATCTGCTGTGCTTAAAGAAAATAACTCAATGTAACAATATAACTCGGTTCCAAAGATTGTGATTGTGTTATATTCGAAGTTACGTTACATTAAGGGCTCAAGTTTTTCTTATATTTTATTTAAATGTCTGAGTAGCAGAAATATTGTCCGGTCAGTGTTTCGTAATTAAACATAAAATAAAATAGGAAAAGAGGCCTTGACACAATTAGAAATAAAGTATTTAAAATGTTGCCGCTTTGCTGAATCACCTAAGCCTTCATTCACACCAAGGCGTTTGGAATTTAGGTGCATTTTAAGCGCGCAAAAATGATTGTTTGCTTATCCGCGTTTAAATTATGAATTTTTCAATAGACGCGATTTTGGTGCACCTGTGGCTACAGTACAATCTGCTGGGGACATAATGATCCCTCCAGACATGCTGCATGGCCAATTACCCAACAGTTCTGGAAAGGAGTGACACTACCACAATCTAAGAGTCAGCATTACCACATTATTGATAGTTTACTGCTCTAAACACATGGATTATACAATGAAGGGAATTTATTAAAACTGGAGCAGACATAATCTGGACCAGTTGCCAATGGCCACCAATCAGCTTCTCTCATTTGTAAAGCTTAACTGAACAAACTGAAGGGAGAACCTGATGAATTACTGTGGGCAGCTGCTCCAGATGATGTCTGTTTCAGTTTTGATGAATTCCTCCATTGTATTTTGCTATACTGTAGGGAGTCTTGCAGTAAAGTTCTTGTTTTCAAAACAGTGTTTGGCATTTGCCATGTATCCAGTTTGACCATTTTAATAAATAATATACAAACAAATTTAGTTGTGTCTTTAAATTAACCACATAAAATTCACATGTAATACAGTGATAACATTAAAGTTATCCAATTTGTGATATGATATCAAAGTTCTGCTCTGTTATTGAGTGCTGCTGTCAACCTACAACATGCATGACTCCAAGACTAGTATCCCTATAGTAAAATGTTCTGTCTCATCTTTTAACTTTCTGTGGAAGAGGAAACGTCTCTGTGATAATCCTTCTTTAACCTTTTGAATGTACATACCAAAATTTAACAGAAATAGTAGGACGAATCTGGTTGCTATGAGGAAAACTGTACATTATGAAACGTATAAAGATCTTGATAAAAGCCAACTAAAGTTAAAATTTGTATTTTTGCTCCTGATTTCCCCATGACATCTGAAATGCAGGGATTATAACAGATGTTGAGCACTCTTGGTAGTAATATATAATACTACATTTTTTGTTTCAGTGTCTGAACATCACTTGTGTGCTCCAGGCTTATTATTATTGTTGTTGTTGTTATTCTTCTTATTATTATTTTATGTTTCAGATTTAGCTGTGAAAGTAAGCATCCTACAGTAAATTATACCAATGTCAGTTATTTAAAATCCTTGTTTATATTTTTTTATATTTTTGTACTTAAGAACGGCCATGTCTGCTCATGATCCTAGTCTGCATTTGTTAGGAAGGCTGACTGATTGGAAATGTAGTATAGCATGCTTATAAAGTGTAAAAGCCACATACTAACTGGTTACAGTTAAAATTTCAATAGCTTAAAGCCCAACTCCATGGAACAGTACACTAACTGCAGTTCAGTAAGTTGTTTTGGCCCTTTGCTACAAACTCACCTGCTGTAGTGATCTTCCTCCCTTTCCCCGCAGATCTAAATGATACCAGCAGATGGAAGTCCAGCTCCCACTGAACTTCCATGCTTTTCGTGCCTGCTCCTGCTGTAGAGCTGCAGGTCTCAGAGACCTCAGCACTGCTATTGCATTTCCACCCCCCTCTATTCCTGGTCAATCACAAAACTGAACCTGGAGCTGTTTGTCCAGCAGATGCTGGATGTCCAGCCACTGGTATACTTGCAAGGATAAGTAGGAAGATCTTATGGCAGGTGAGTTTACAGAAAATGTCCTCTACAACGCGCTAAATTTTAGTAAGTGTAGTGTGCCCAGAGTTTTGTGGGTTTTAAAATATATACTTGCTCAAAAGGTACTCTAGTAGGCATGTGCACTGTCAAAAAATTTGTTTAGTTTCAATTCCAATTTTGTGTTATTTCGTTTTTCGGGATTCGGGTGTGAAAGTCAATTCGGATTCGGACGAAATTCGTTAGCGGTAGTTCGGTCGAATGTTCGTTTCGTTTTCAGTTCTTATTCGTTTCGTTCATTCGTTCGTTCGTTTACAGCAAAGTGACATTTGAAGGGGAAAAAATGTTTTTCTCCTTCTCTAATGCCACTTTGCTGCAACGAACAAACGAATAAGAAACGAACGTTCGATCGAACTACCACTAACGAATTTCGGAAACGGAAATTCGGATTCATTATATCTGTAATTCGGAATTCCGAAAATTCGTCTGAATTCCGTTTCGGAACGAAACGAATTGCACCTGTCTATTATCCCTTTAAATTTGAAGGATGAGGCATATCAGAAATATCAGCGAGTCTCTTTGTAGCATCAAGAAAATGAAATGTATTTGCAAGAGTATTCGAGAAAAATAAATCAATAGACCTAATTTATTGCACAGGTTGGTAATTGTAAAAAAGGAGCAAATGTCATTGAAATCTGACATGCAAGAGTGGTCACACTGTAATGAATAACTTTGCAATGTTGTTTCAACATTTTATTGCTAACTCATTAACTTTATACTGTAGTGGGCCAGATAGCAAAGATTTCACCCTATTTCAGAGAAGCAGGAAAGATGGCCATTAATCACACAGGACCTTTCAGTAACTTTGTCTGCACAAATTCCTGATATGTCACAATACACAGCAACGGTATTAAATCTCAAAAAAGCTGTGCATTTTACCATTAAAAAGCATCTGTTGACCTCCAGTCTCATTTGCTTTGCCTAGGCTAAGATGAAGTCATTGGTATGCTTCAGACAGGAGAAATCACTTCCTCAGTCTCCTTTCCCCTAGTGATTAGACTGCAACATTGTAACTTTGTAGCAAGGCAGAAGGTGGGTGTTTGCAGCTGAGGGCTGACCTTTATCAGAAATGAGTGAAATTAACAGGCACCAGGATTTTTACGTAATTGTGTCCTTTCTGAGCCAGCATATCAATCCAGGTAGATGCTGGCCCAGGATAACGCCTGAACAAAGGTGATACCCGTCCTTCTGGAATAAAAAGCAGATGAAGGCATTGTAGGGGGAGGGGGGAGAGTACTGTGATTTCTAAGAGGTCATAAATACTGGTAATGTTTCACTTACAGTCATGGCCACAAATATTGGCACCCCTAGAATTCTGTCAGATAATGCACCACTTTGCACAGAAAATTGTTGCAATTACAAATGTTTAGGCATTCTCAAGTTTATTTTGTTTGTATTGGTATGACACAAAAAAGTGAAGAAAAAAAGCCAAATCTGACACATTCCATGCAAAACTCCAAACATGGACTGGACAAAATTATTGGCACCCTCAATCAGTGACGTAACCAGATTTGCGGGCACCTGTGGCAGAAAAAAAAATGTGTGCCCCCCCACAACCTTTATATCACCACCTCATCCATACTGCTGTCCCTCTGGTTCTAAGGATAATTCAATACAATACACTAGGGATGTCCCGATACAGGACATTTTGACAAGTACTTGTCAAAATGCCCGATGCCTAGCGCCGAAGCTTGCGCTATGGTTTTTTTTTTCTTACTTACCTCGCCGAGCGTCGCATCACTGCTGCTCCGGTGGGCGGATCTCCAGGTGGGTCCTAATTTAGGTGGCCGGAGACTGCCAGATGACCCCGCTTGGAGCTCCGCCCACCAGAGCAGCAGTGATGTGACGCTCGGCGAGGTAA
>NW_017306333.1:2328761-2393887 GCF_000935625.1 Nanorana parkeri
GAGAGGAGCTACAGGTGGGATTCTAATTTAGCTGGCCGGCACCTCTGAGCCAGCTAAATTAGAACCCCACCTGGAGCTCCTCCCACCGGACCAGCGCTGACTCGTCGCTGCTACGGCACAGTGAGTGAGGGCACTCACTCACTGTATTAGCAGTATATACTCTATATGCTGCAAAATGCAGACAATACATACAAATGATCTGTATGTAGCCCTGTACTAGGGATCATTTAATCCATTGTTGTTAGCTGAGGATAATTGTAAATGTATTGTTGCAGGCCCTCTATATATACATGTACTTTATACTACATATAGAATGCACTGCAACAATAGATTTACAATTATCCCCTGCTAATATGAATGGGTTAAATGATCCATATGTACTGTAGTACAGATCATTTAACCCATTCATGTTAGCAGTGCAGAATTGTATATCTATTGCTGCAGTGCATTCTATATATTTACTGTACCTATACAGCACAAATGTCCCGTACATTGCAGCAATGGATTTACAATGATCCCCTGCTAACATGAATGGGTTAAATGATCCATAGTACAACTACATGTTATGTACTATTATGTACTATGGATCATGATTTAACCTATGCATGTTAGCAGGGGATAATTGTAACTCTATTACTGCAGTGTACGTGTTGTGTACAGTATATGTACTGCGGATCATGATTTAACCCATTCATGTTAGCAAGGCAGAATTGCGAGCGCCTCCCACAATCTGAGATGCGATGCAGCGATCCTGCCCATCGCCAACTACGACAGGCACCACGTGAGGCAACAGGGATTGGAGTGAAACTGTGCGTGAGGGAAGCTGGGACGGGGCTGGCTCTAAATCTATTGCTATAGTGTACTGAACATGTGTAATGTATATGTAGTACATATATACAGCACACACCTCCACTACACTCCAGCAATAGAGTTACAATTCTCCGCTGCTAACATGAATAGGTTAAATCATGATCCATAGTACAGAACATGTAGTTGTACTATGGATCATTTAAAATCACCACTCCCTTTAAGAAAAAGTATCGGTAATTGGTATCGGCAAGTACATTAGGGGAAGTACTTGTACTTGGGCCTGAAAGTGGCATCGGGACATCCCTACAATACACAATACATTCAATACATTATACAGCAATGCAGAATGGCTCCAGCCATAGAGTACTACAAATCCCAGCAATACATTTTACAGCAATGCAGAATATTATGAAGCTACATACTCTATGTTGCTCTGGGTTCGCCACCTGATGTCTCCCGGGTCTCAGGAGGGTTGTGCAGGCTCTCAGGAGGTTTTGCGGGCTCTCACCAGGGGTCCAGAAAGTTTTACGGGTGCATGTGGGTGCAGCAGAGACAGCTCCCTGATTAGGCTCTCGGGTGGCCAATGTGGATTCTCTGCTGGTCAGTGCGGGATCTGTGGTGGCCAGTGGGGGCTCCCTGATAATTCGTGGGGACTCTGTGGTAGCTCCCAGGTGAGTAGAGGGGGCTCCACCGTGGCCAGTGGGGATCCCTGTTGGCCAGTGGAGGCTCCTTGGTAGATAGTGAGGGATCCCTGTGTAGGGTGATCATTCATCTCTTATTTTGGGGGACAGTCCCCAGATTGAGGAGACCATCCCCGGACAAATTATGTCCCCCAAACTGTCGCAGGGAACATAAAATAAACCTTTTTTTTTAAATAAATACTCACCTGATCCCTGGATCCACCGACAAGCGCCGCTTCCCGTCTCCCATGCTGTCAGAAGCTGCATACAGAGCGTCCCTACATCTGACCCTTTCCCTGGGCCAGGCCTGTCTTTAATACTGATTGGACTCTGGGCACTAGCAGAGCTCCACAGCAATACAATGCATATTAACGGCCCCGTGTACACAAATTGTGGTGCGCTCCAGAGAGGTAGCTGCTGGAACGCACAGCGATTGCACGCTAAACTTCGTACTGGGGCGGGAGGGGGCGTGGTGGTGCATTGAAGCCAATGGCACTGCAGCCACGTCCCCCGCCCGCATTTCGATCGGATTTGTGGCCAAACATTGCCTGCGTTCCAGTCCAGAGTAAATGCAAAAAAATGCTGCATGCTCTATCTTTTTGTGTTCATAACGGAACGGAGGCAATGTTTTGCCACGAATCCAATCGCACTGCGGGCGGGGGACGTTGATGCAGTGCCATTGGCTTCAATGTCGCGCCCCCTCCCGCCCCAGAACAAAGTTTAGTGTGCAATTGCTGTGCGTTCCAGCAGCTACTGCTCTGGAACGCACCGAAATTGATGTGACTGGGCCCTAAAAAGGTGTTTAAAATAAAATGTTATATTATTTAAAAAATTATAATTATTTACATACCCAGAAAAATTAAATCATATTAATTATTACTACTAAACCAATTTATTGTATTCCCTTCCACAGCATTTTTTATTTATATTTATTATTTTTAACACCCTCCAACAATAAACAGAAAAAAATAATTTATATTATACTACTAAACCAATTTATTTTATGAACAAAATTTTCAATGATTAGCCCAGCTTGGGATGAATTTATATTATTTAATTACATGCATATACACAGAGTGGCCAGATTATTATGACCACCCCATCAGTTCTTCGTTGGGCCGCCTCGTGACTCCACGAGATGTTGAAAGGTGATGCGAGGAATCTGACACTGTACTGTTGCCCTTCTGTTGTCTTGTACCAGTCTTGCCACTCTCCGTTCTGCCCTAACATTGATTAGTCGCTGGCGGCCACAATTCGCACGTTTAGACCCAGATTTTCAGCTGATAGTCCAGTCTTTTTTTTTTCTAGTGTAAAACAGTATTTAATAAAAAGAAGGCACACAGCTAGGGCTGTACTTACAAACAACTGTAGAACACAGGCATGTAACAGGGATGGGTAAACGAAATCACGAACAAAGACGAGTTGGAGTATTGATGTTAAACCAGAGTCTTCTGCCCCCTAGGATTGCACGGGTTTACATGTTTCAGAGGCAACGCCCCCTTCATCTTTATTATGCCTTTTTTTTTTCGAGTAGAAATTTTTTATTGATGCAAGTAATACAGTGGTGACGAGGTAAAATATGTCATATGCATAGTACATCACTATGGTTTACAATATTACATACATGGATCTGGTCCTGGAATATAGAAACTTTTACCACGGCAGAGTATCAAATAGACAAGGTAAGCGTCAGACTGTGCACTTCTCAATGATACCGGGGATGTGTGTTTGGTGGGTATGTCCTCTTACGAGAATCTGGGTTATGCTAAGTAGGGCATAATGGTGATGGTGATGGATAGTATAGTTAAAAAGGGAATTAGGTGTTCAGTCTTGATAGTTAGAGCAGGTATTCCAGGATCAGACTTATTCGTCAACAGTATTATGAATGGTGGTATGAGGGAGTGAAGGGAGCGTCAAGCGGTGAGGGAAAAGATGGGTGGAAAAAGAAAAAAAGGAAGGGGTAGGGATAATCTGGCTGTGGATGGAGGGTGGTCAAAGACTATGAGATAGATAGGGGGTCTCCCCTCACAAGGTAAGAAGGCGGCGATCTATGCTAGAGGGCATGAATCTCTCGGTCCAGGGGGACCATATTTTTTCGTACTTCTGCATGGTGTTTTCCACTTGTGCTGTCAGTTTCTCATGTGACATTGTCCAGTTCACGTGTCGTTTGAGGTTAGAAATACTAGATAGTCCAGTCTTTAAACACTTTAACAACAGCTGCTCTTGAACATTTAACAAATTCTGCTGTTTTGCTGATACTCGCTCCATGGCTCCGAGCGCCAACAATCATCTCACGTTCAAAGGCTGTTGAATCACGTTGTTAACCCATATCTTCAGAAAAAAATCTCTTCTACTGTCGTGGTAAACAACCTGCTTCCCTATTTATAATGGTCTGGCCCTCTAGCAACTTCAGCGCGAAATTATAGCTAATTTGCCTACAAACGTCAGGTGGTCTTAATAATCTTTCCACTCAGTGTATATATATCATTAAATATATATATTTACATTAATTAATTTACAATTATTTGTTTTCCCTTTGCCCTGATGGTGTAGTGCGTACAGGCATGATAAAGTTCTGCACCCTCCGTGTACACAGACAGTCTGTGTACAAGGAGGGAGAGGGGGGGTGCAGAACTGTTACAGACTCCTCCCAGGTGTCTTCGCCTTATCCTTCTCTTGGGCACAGGACAGCCTCCTCCTTGGGGATGTGCCGTCCATAGGGCCTTGGCTCTCTGCTAAGCCTGTGGATAGGATTCACCGGTGGCTCCCTCAGGGCTCCGTTCGCTCATCTGCCTCCTCAGTAAGTTGTAAGGGCGGGCGCAGATCGCTGTCCTCCCCTCACCTTCCGAAAATGAAGAGGGGCTCTCTGGCGGCTGTTATCGCCCTGAGCGTGGGGGAATTAATGACGGCCGCCCTCGGGCAGTGACCGAAGGGTCAGTCCGCGCCTGGCGGCCGCAGCCGGATGGCCAGTTCGCCTCGGTGCCCGAGCTACGCCACTGCCCTCAATGTTTTGTAGCACAGCCCTTGGTTACAGAAAGCAATAATTTCAGTTATTTTTTCCATCAGTGAGTTTCTTACACCTCTCTACTGGAATTTTGGACCACTCTTCTTTCGCCAACTGCTCCATGTCTCTCAGATTGGAAGGGTTCCTTTTCCTCGCTGCTGTTTTGAGATCTCTCCACGGGTGCTCTATGGGATTTGGATCTGGACTCATTGCTGGCCAGTCCAGTACTCTCCAGCGCTTTGTCTGAAACCATTTCTGGGTGCTTTTTGACTTGTGCTTTGGGTCATTGTCCTGTTGTAAGTAAGCTGTTTGGGTCATTGTCCCATGACCTCTGACGGAAACCCAACTTTCTGACACTGGGCCCTACACTGCACCCTAGAATTCTTTGGTAGTCTTCAGATTTCATAATGCCATGCACACAGTCAAGACATCCAGTGCCTGAAGTAGCAAAGCAACCCCAAAACATCAGTGAGCCTCCACCATGTTTGACTGTAGGGACTGTATTTTTTTTTTTAAGGCCTTATTTCTTTTTTTGAAAACAGTAGAATTATGGGCTTTACCAAAAAGCTGTAATTTTGCTTCGTCTGTCCACAGCACATTCTCCCAAAAAGATTTTGGTTTCCTTAGGTAGGTTTTGGCAAACTCCAATCTGGCTTTTTTATGTTTCTGTGTCAGCAGTGGGGTCCTCCTGGGTCTCCTAGCATAGCGTCCTTTTTCATTCAGATGGTGACGTATAGTGCGTACCTTGTGCCTGAAGGTCAGCTTGAATTTGTCTGGAAGTTTGATCAAGGGTCTTTATCCACCATTCGAACAATCCTTCCGTGCAATCTTTGATCAATTGTTCTCTTTCGTCCAGTGCGATTAGCTACAGTGCCAAAGGTTGTAAACTTCTTGACAATGTTGCGCACAGTGGCCACAGGAACATTAGGATCTCTGGAGATGGACTTGTAACCTTGAGATTGTCCATGTTTTTCCACAAAAACTTGGAATGCAATTATTTCTTGCAATTTGGAGAATGTGCCAATAATTTTGTCTAGTCCATTTTTGGAGTTTTGTGGGGAATGTGTCAGATTTAGCTTTTTATTTTCTCCTTTTTTGTGTCATGCCAATACAAACAAAAGAAATAAACATGAAAATGCCTAAACATTTGTAATTGCAACAATTATCTGCGTGAAGTGGTGCATTATCTGACAGAAATATTTTTGGTCATGACTGTACATATTGGCAGGGGTACCAATATTTTTGGCCATGACTGTACATTTTACTTGGCATGCAGTTGATGCAGAAAGCCTAGTGGCACCAACAAATGCACTGGCCCACCTCTGCCTGAGCAAGATTCTCTGGCATTTTCATTCTGCCTGCACCAAATGCACACAATCTGCCTGTTTTCTGTCTATATAAGGGGTTTGTCATTTTAAATGAAAGTGTAAACACCTTTCAAGCAAAGTAAAATGGAGAGCTGTGGACTCAGCAGTAATTACTATGGTAGTTGATGATGTGTTTTCTGATTGTTATTTACCTTTACTTTAGCATTTTTATGCTGTGTAGTCAGGTTCTCAAATTTGACTACAGCCATTGTTACCCTGCATGTGTTGGAATCCTAATTTCAGCTCCCTTGCCCTAGAAGCAGCTCTAAAATATCCTTCAGTGGAAATCTGTAACACCATTGTTATAGCACTTTAATAGAATGTGATATCTAACTCTATTATTATTTTATATAATAATCGCCTTTAATAGCTAGGAGAAGACTGAATACCATATTTTTTAATGGTTTTGTTGACAGGTGGTCTGCTCTGTCTAGAAAATTGACTGAAACATCTGTTTGTTGTATCCCTGGTAGAGCAATTTCCCCATACTGTCTGCCTCAGTGACAAAACTGTCACCAGGACAAGATGTAGGAAGAAAACGGGCCACAGAACAAAATACCTGACAGATGCTTTAACGCTTCATTTTGTAAAATAATATTATTTGGCTGCAGTTGCACTTTAAGTGATGAGTTTGTGTTCCCAAGTAAATTTGGGGAAATGGAAGTACCTGCTCAAATCTGGCCCATTCCCTCCCCCCTTGCTATACTTATCTTTTGGTGAATGGTCTTTCCCCTCCACCAGTACGGGGAACATCTGTACCCCATAGCGATCCATAGCGCAGGCCTGCGCTATGGATTTTGAGTTTCGCTCACAAATTATGAGCACTCATTGGTCTTGGCAAGAAGTTTTTCTCATTGGTCAGCACTTTAAAATAATGTATGGTGTCTGAAAACTTTCTGTTACTATAATCCTCACCATCAGGTATTACAAGAAAAAGTACAAGGTGAGAAACTCCTTTTTTTCCATGATTCTGCCTTTACGCTTTCGTTGATGGTCACATGATCACTTGTCCAGTTAGTGTTCAGCCAAACCTGTCAGCTGTCACTCTCCAAAGATTACTTTACCAAGCCTCTTCATCAAATGGTGTGATCAGTGCTTTGGGAATGTAGTCGCTTGGTCAGCATTGGGGAAAAGAAGAACTAACAAAACAAGGTGAGTTGTTGACTTTGTTTTTGCTTTGCTTTCTTGCTGAAAGTAAGGATTATAATAATGTAAATTTAGTCAGTGCATAGTTCTGCTATTGACTTTTTATTTCTTCTGCATATCTCTGTTTTTCTTATCAGCAGTCCTTTTATGTAAGCAAACTTGTGTTTTTAGGTTTATTGCTTCATCAGAAAGTGACATCTTTTATCCGAAGGTGTCTTAGTAAATGTTTTCTAGTGCTGGCAGAGGCAAAGCATTTCGAGATTGCGAACACATGCCTGTTGGTGTTCAGACTCTGCAATCATTTTGATGAGTTTGCCTCTTGAGGCAAGCAGATATCATCGTCTCAGAAAATGCTGTTTGGCAAGTTATTAGTGAATAAATTAAGGTCCGAGAATATTCACTTTAACTCATTAATGGGGATTAATTGCTGAAAATGTATTTAGTGCTGCACTATGGATGTGAATGTGTTTGTGGCTAAGTAGATGCTACTCTTGTGTGCTATACTTTTTTATTCCACATATTTTATTTGCTTTGGAAAAAAGCATTATCCAATATTTACAAAATTTGTGTAATGTGGTCAATGTACTTCTTTCATGCAGTGCTTAGCTGATTAACTTTTTATTAGCTTCAAATTTCTCCCGCAAAATATGTTTTAATTAGTCTTAACCTAGCATTGCAACATGTGCTGCATCCTACGTCTTCGTATATAGCTGCTGTGTTTGGTCCCCAAACATAAAATTAGCTTTGTAGATTAGATGGTGGGAATACTTTATTGGGAATTCACTAGATTGTAGTGTGTTTTAGAACATTATGCAAGAGAGTTTATACAGAGTTTTCATTGCTAGATGCCCATAGTGATTTGTATTGTTGAAAAGGTGAAATAACATATTATATTGTGTAAGAATTTTAGCTTAAAGGGAGCGTATAGTGGTTTTTAGGGATGCTCCCATACCGGTTTTTCGGTTATCGAATACCAATACCGGAAGTCCCATTAAAGAAGCCAGGCAGCGTGTAATGACTCGCTACCTGGCTTCCTGATTAGCCAGGCAGAATGTAAAGACTCGCCACCAGGCTTCAGGATTAGCAGTGAAGCCGTCTCCATGCTTCCTGTCACTAGGTCCCTTCCTGTCCCTACGTCCCTTCCTGTCCCTACACTGGCTTCCACTCGCCGAGAGGATAAAATTCAAAATATTAACAGTCACGTATAAAGCCATCCACAACTCTGCCCCCGGATATATCTCAGACCTTGTTTCAAAGTATTACCCTAACCGTCCCCTCCGCTCATCCATTGACCTCCTGCTTTCTAGCTCCCTTGTCCACTCCTCCCATACATGCCTCCAGGACTTCTCTAGAGTCTCTCCCATCCTCTGGAACTCTTTACCCCAACCTGTCCGTCTATCTCCCACCTTGACTACCTTTAGGCATTCCCTAAAGACTCATCTCTTCAGGGAAGCCTATCCCACCTCGACCTAACCACTGAACCTTTACATTCTCAAATAATTCATCCAGACACAGCTCCCTCCTTATGTATCATTTCCCCCCCTCTTTCAGATTGTAAGCCCTCAGGGGCAGGGCCCTCCTTACCATCTTGTATTGTATTGTAACTGTAATGTCTTCCTTATATTGTAAAGCGCTGCACAAACTGTTAGCGCTATATAAATCCTGTATAATAATAATAGGTGACGAGAAAGGATGCAGCCGGCCTTCTGCCCAATCAGGGAGCCTGGCGCCGTGTCATTACACGGTGCCCGACTTCCTGATTGGCCATCTTCCCAACCAATCAGGAAGCCGGGCAGCGAGTCATTACACGCTGCCCGCCTTCCTGATACTGGAAGCAGGGGCGTCCCGAGGCTGGGTGACAGCCAGTTAACGGGTGTCACCCCGCCCACTCGCAGAGACATCACTGAGCGCGTGCGGCGATCTTCTGATACCTGGCGGTGGCCATCTTGGTGATGGTCGCCGGCAGAGAGAGGAGGGTACGGGATAAGGTATGTCGCCGGGTCCCCTCCTCTCTCCTCATACTGTCAGGCGCTCGGTCCATGAGCAATATCGGTTTTCTAAGGAAAGAGCACAGCTACATCCCCATCTGAACAAACAAGAATAATTTCTTTGACACTTTCACCTGTGCGTAATGTTGAGTATGATTAATGTTTGCAAATGGGCTTCTTTCAGCAGAGCAGCTAAAAATATTCAGGTAAATATGTGAAAAGTCGCCTAATGCTTCACATGTTGGCTGGAAATAATCATGCAATATTTCTAATCAGTATTTATCTGAATAAGTAAGAACATTTTTGAAAATTAGTTTGTTGTAAACCTGATACTTTTTCACATCATACATATCCCTATATCCTCCTAAATTCTTCCCAAGCCCCAGATACACATAAAAGAAAAGAGCTTTGGGGTCTTAGCATAAGCGATTCTTATAGCAGCAAGTTCAATTTTTTTATTTGTGCATGCACTGTTTAAAAAGCCAATCTCTAAATCTCAGTTGCTGTGAACAGGCACATGTCAAATGTGGAATAAAGTGCCTAACTACCTTGGTAGTTGAAGATATAATGCCTTTTGTATCAGAACAATTATAAAGCCAAGACTTGGTGTCAGCAAAATTCATAATGTTGGCTCACAGTGTTAAAAAAAAAAAAGCTATTGGCTGGTACTATAGTTTTCAAAATGAAGGAGTCAGCAATATCTGTAAAAGTGGGAGCCAGTTGCATTTAGTGCAGAGTATTTATGTAATTATCAGATCACATTTTAATGTGTTGGGGGGGGAGAAGCATATACAGGCTGATGACTACAACTCATGCTAAACTTTCTGACCGCATTGGTGGTGATGAGTGCTTCTGCCAGTTGAACATGCTTATTACTGGCTAGAAGATTTTCTAACATGTCGGATCATCTTCTGGTGGTGATTCCTGACAATTGATTTTAAAAAAATGGTAGATATCTCCTCACCCATTGTTCTTGAGACAATATCTGTGGCCAGCCTAAATTACTTATTTCTACAGCTTTAATACATTCTGTATGTACATAGGGCAACCTAATTTGCACATGCAGTTATTGCTTTATTGTGTGTTTATAGTATAGCCATATAAATGCTTCATGCCTGCTCTTCTGTCAAACAATAAGATCTTCTTCCAAAGCAGGTGCATGTCTGACAGGTGCAGATCATTTTACCATACTTGGAATATAATTTTATTGAGGAATTTTCACACTGATGTAACAATAATCACTGGCAGGAAATGCTGCCATGTGACCTTACTCCTACTCGCGGGTCATCATATTATGTTTACCAGATCTAATTATAGAAAATAATTACTGCTGTCCATTTAGGTCTCATTTACATGGGTGGCACACTTTACCACCCCACTGAAAAGTGATCCACTGTAGATTGCTTTTCAGAGGGCAGTAGAGGGTCGGATTCCAAGCTTTGAGGAGGCAATACTGATGCCTCCTGAATGCCTGCTTTTTATTTTTGTAATAACTTGGATCCACAGCCTGTTTTGTCTGGCAATCTGAACAAGGCTTTTCGCTGTGATTTATTGACACAGCTTTGCAAATGCCTGTAAGTGATTTGTTGGAGTTCCATGATCTCCTACTAGTTGATCTCTGTACATTTGTTGATTAGCATTTTTTTAAATTTGACTTCTACATCTTTAAGTGGCATTAAAGCTCAACTCCAGTCTTTCTGTTGTGGCAGGAAGTGATGGGAAATCTCTCAGATGATGGCCACAGACAAAAATACATTTTAGTAGAGTGAGGAAAGGTTACAACATCTGAGGTGTTGCTGCTTTCTTGTGCCAGTTGTTTCCCTATTTCTTATAGTTGTTTAGAAGGTGAGGTTAACTCTCCCTAGAAGAAACTACTTGAAGGATCCTCTCAGTACCACTTTTAACTGTCAAAACCAAGATTCCTGTCAATTGCTGAGGGCTTCCATTTCTTGATTCCTGGAAGCAATGCTATTTGTGGGTTGGGCACATCCCTTTACATGATAAGCCTTCTTAGTTCTAAAACCACTTCCTAGAGTCAGGCACTTTCAACATGCAGTGCTGAATGGGAGCACACACAAAACAGCTGTCCTTAACTGTTCTCCTAGATAGATATTTATCAAACACTCCAGTTTATAGGATATGAGTTACCTAGCAGTAGAGCCTGTTGTCTTTACTATACAGAAAGCTGTGTGTTAGAAAGCTAATTGTTCGCATACTTTACCGTGTTATTTTTCATCCTTCCCAAACAGTCCCACTTTGAAGGCTCTAAACTGAATGACTATTGAAAAAGTGGGCATGTTTTTTTCAGTTATTTTGAGTTTTGTTTTTGACATCATGGTTGGTTGGGGCTTAAAAAAACTATAGCTAAACCTTTTTTTGGCTTCAGTTCTCTTTTGGGTCACAGGAGTACATTTACCAATGATGAACTTTTATTTCCCTCTCCTTCATTTTGCTTCCTTGACTGTAAAAAGCACTGCAGAGATAAACTGGAGCATAAGGGAGGAAAGAGTTTAAAAGGCAATGTAGTAAAAAAGAAATACATTCATATATCAGATTGACAACATTATCTTTCCTTGTAAAGCTCATCAGTAATGAAGCAGATGCAGACCATATTGCTGTTACCTAGCATTAATATGGACACATTATTGCATATATACAGAGTTCACAACTGTACAGTATATTGTATTTGAAAGGATAGAAAGTGTAGACAAGTGCATTATTACATACTGTATTCCACTACTACATTCTTGTAATTAGCAATTTGTAAGGCGTTACAGGGATTCAAACTCCAGTATAGCAGCCCATTAGCAATAAAATGATTGCAGATACTTAAAACGTATCTGTGGCTGCAAAAGCCCTGTGCATGTCAGAATGCAAGAGGCTAAGACTAGGTCTAAATGGCTACTAAAATCTCCTGCAATTCATCACTTTTCTTTTGGCAGATTCACTGTAATTAAAAGTGCTACACAAGCGTTCCACAGATTGCACAACTCCTATCTCTGATCGCCTATGATTGTGTGAGGCCACAATTGATTTGCATTGCTCATACTGTACATGATTAATTGCTTCCATAGAAAATAATAAGCTATGCGATACACAATCTCCATGTGATTTTATGATGACTTTCTACAAGGAAATGCTTGCTTGTTTTGTGGCTGCCCTTAAAGGGCCAAAGAATACAAAGGACTCGGAGAAGTGAAAACACAAGTTACACCAAATTGAGATTCACCTGTGTAGGCAAGATTTGCTGCCATCTTTTTCAGGTACCCAGTATACCTGATCTTCAACAGTGTTTTGAAAATATATATAAAGCAAAATTTGTATTTGTTTTGGGTGAGTGGTGAGCAGACGATAAACAAAAAGCCGACATGGGGTTGGAACTATTCGCTACTCTGAAAAGTAAAGAAGGTGTTGGCTTTACATATGCTGGCTCTAGATATACTTTAAGGCAACTCGTGATACTGCAAGGTAGCAGAGTTGGAAGCAATCAGTTCTATTAAAGTGTATGTCTACCCAAAACATTTCTTTTTACTTTTCGATTGAGAAGGGAGTATTAAAACTCCTGTCAATAATTGTATTGCTGCTTGTTTCCTGTTCGTTGGGTGGGGTTGGGGTGGAAGATATCTTCACATCCTGTCCTAGAGATGCAAATGGAAGTAAGAGGAAATTTCTCCAAAGTGAGGGCAAGTTTCATTGTAGACTGTTTTCACTGGAACAAGTGTCACTTGACCGCGATTCGAACCCCTCCCCCACTCTATCCAAAACCAAAAAAAAGTTTTGGCTTTACAGTAGATACAATTTAAGTTGTTGGTGTCAGCGTCTTGTTAGCTCCAAGTTCTTTACATCTCTTGCTATAGTCTCTGGCGACATGGCCTCTCTTATTGTTGGCAGCCTATTCAACTTGGCAACTTTCCTTTTGGTGTTGGCTGTAGCTGCTGCAGTCACTTAAGCACTGCAATATGGAAAGAGGAGGACATTTGCAAACTGCAGTGTCAAGCTGTTCATTGTTTTTGGGGATCTTGGGTATAATGTTCCACAAAGCTGTTTTAGAGGTAGGCTGCTTCAAGCATAAAGTGGTTCAGAGTAGCTTTGAGCATTTCAGAGAACTACAATGTCATGCAGCTTACAATTCTACCGTCTTAGGTTTGTTGAAATTGCTGACACATTATAGCACTTTTACCCCTGGAATGTTCCTTGCCTGTGTAAATGCCTAGGTACTTGGCATCACTAGTCCATACTACTGTGTGAGTTCCATAGTGCATGGTAAGTGTAAAACAGGGCTTCCTGGAAAATTACTGCAATAGCTAAACCTTCTGACAGTCATTCGAAAAGAAACATATGTCACATGGATGACTGCTGCTCTAGAGTTATTTTCTTATCTTTTTTTTTTTTCTTCATTTCTTTTTATTCTTTTCTTATTTTTTTCATGTTGTTTTTCCCCATATATGCAGCGCGCAATGAAGTGCGCTGGTTAGGCCTCATTCACACTGGGCGTGTCAAACCTGCGTTTATATGCATTGAGAGCACATTTCTAAACGGATATACAGTAAATGCAGGTAATTGATTTTAATGGTAACATTCAAACTTTGCATTTACCTGCATTCAGTTTAGCTGGGGTTAGAAAAAATAGAATTCTGTGCATCCAGTGTCTGATTAGAAACTCTAAACATGGCTTAATGCATCTAAACACATCCTTAAATTGGGAACATCTTAATACAGGAAAAGTGATCAAGGAAACATAAAAGTTGTTTACACTTCGCAGATAACTTCTCCTACAATTAGAAAAGCCAAACACAGGCGTGCCAGTGTGATTGAGGCCTTCAGGCTCCATTCACAATGGCACTCCTTTGTTCAGCTCTTCTAACTTCTATTTTCCCTAAATGCAGGTAATTTGACTGCTGTTGAACACAAGTGATCATAACGTGCAAATGAGCCCATTGAGAAATCATTACATGCATATATGCATTTAGATAAGCTTTCTAAATGCATATTAATGCATTTATTCCCATGTTCAATTGCCCATGTACATAAGACAACAGAACAAGAAAATAGTGAAGTAGAGGACAATTATTTCTGTAAGCTGCAATATAGTAAATTTTTATTCTTGAGTCTAGATAAACTTTATATTTTCCACAACTAGAAATGTTTAGATAATACATTAATTTTGATCATCTCAAACATGTCAGTTATTTCTGATCTTACATATGTAAGATTTTATTCCACTTACTGGAAACTTTCCTTGTTAATAGAAGAAAAACAAATATCTTAGAAGAAATTTTGACCTGTAAAAATGTTTTACAAACTATAATGCATTTAAAGCTTAATTTCAACCTATTCATTTTTAATGAACTACTCACCCTCTCTACCCTCCAGTACTGCTCTCTGTCTTTTTCGCTCAGTCACCACACAACCATTTCAAGATTGAAGCACGCTAACCCTTCAATCACCCACTTCTTCTGAACTCATCACACCTCTTGGGATCACAGTGTTATTCTGCAAGGAATGGTGCTCATACTTCACAACATAAGTGCAATTTTATGCAGTTTAGAGACCTCAAAATTCTGGTCATGGAGAAAGATGGGCAGTGCTTGTCAGGTGACCATATTGAAGACTGGGGGGGGGGGGAGGGGGAGGTGTCTGGTTTAGAAGGACATTGCATCAGAATATAGCATTGTGCAGGAAACTTCCTGTGTATCATAGGTAAACATGCATATAAAAAAACTAACATTGCACTACAGCGCCATCTGCAGTTAAAATGACAAATTATCAGTATATGCTGTTGCATTTCCAACACTTCATCTAAACAGCATATGCTTTGCTATGTGACATTTAGCGTCTCTCGAAGGAAACTGTAACGATCCTTTGGCAATGGATTGGTGAGAACATCCGCAGTAATTTCTTCCGATGAGCAATATTGAATGTCGATAATGGCTTGCTCTTTAGTGTCCATGTTTTATTTTATTGGAGTGATTTTATTTCTTCTTCTGCTGTCTTTCTCTATTGATTGGCTTTGCGGTTTGATAATTTTTCTATGTCTTCCCACAATGTTGGTTCGAGTATGCTATGAGTCTTAGCAGTATATGACAGCTTGCAGGGTGGTATTCCATTTGTTCCCCCAGTGGAACTTCTAATTTCAGGTTGTTCAGCAGAATTTACCATGGAATTTGACTTATCCATTGTGAATTCCACCTTTTGTTCTGACTCCTGTGTGGCTTTACTTTGCTCAGCTTCCTTTGCTGGTTCACTGGGCAGATTAATTTCCCAACTTCCCGGGATCATTGTTTCTGGTGATGGGTTCTCTTCTAAATAAACGTTGCAGTTTGTCACATTGTCAGTCTTTTGGGTGGAGGATTCTATATCCCTTACTTTGTTCGCTATAGCCCACCAGAATGCCTTCAATGGCTGTGTTCTCCAATCTGAATCGCTTCTCCTGGAATATAAGCATAAGCTTTACATCCAAACACTCTAATGTGCCCTAGGCTAGGTTTTGATCCATGCCACATTTCAAATGGGGTGCTTTGATTGGCTCTTGATGGTAGTATGTCCTGTAGGTACGTTGCAGTCATGACTGCTTCCACCCAGTAATTCTTAGGTAGGTTGGCGTCTGACAATATGCATCTGTCCATTACTATAAGAGTGCGATTTTTCTGTTATGCTACACCATTTTGTTCAGGAGTGTATGGTGTGGTGTTCTGGTATACTGTACTTTGTTTCTTCAGATAGAATTCCACTTCCTTACTGATGTATTCCCCTCCATTGTCAGTGCTTATAATTCTTGGTTTCTGTTGGAATTTGTTGCTGGACATGGCTACAAACTCTTGAAGTTTTTCTGATGTTTCATTCTTGTACCTCATCAGATAAGTTGTTGTGTACCTGGAATAATCATCAAGGAAAGCCTGTAGATATCTGTTCCCGCCTAATGTGGGAATTTTCATTGGTCCGCACCAATGAATGAGATCCATGGGGTGGGTGGTCTTTCTTTGGGTGGCCTGTGGAAGTGGGGTATGTGTGACCTTTGCTTACATACAGCATTTGCATGTCATGAGAATTTGGCAGGGCAGAACGGTTATATTTTCTGAAAAGCCTCTCTTTATAATGTCCTTTTATGGCTTCCGGGTTTTGGTGCCCTAGTCGTCTGTGCCATAGGTGGATACATCTGTTGTGTGGATTATGAGTGGCTGTCTTGACTTGCTTGTCTCTTGTGATGAGTCTGTACAGGTGTTCATCCAATTTTCCTTTTTGCAAGGATTTGCTTATAGTTTCCGATTGTACATTCATCACCTCGGAATTGAACTGTGAGACCATTATTAGATTATTAGAAAGGATTTTCACTGATAGAAGGCTTCCTTCTAGGTCTGGGACATGCAGTAAATTTTTCACGAGAAAACTCTGCTTGTAGCGCTAAAGGTAGCACTCCATGATTGATCGCAACCCAAGGAGCATCTGTATAGGAAAACTTCATGTGTATCATAGACAAGCATACATATAGAAAACTAACATTGCACTATAGTGCCATCTACAACTCAAAATATAAATTATCAGTATATGCCGTTCCATTTCCAACATAGGGTATATGAATGGGGGAAGGATGTTAGCAGGAGGTAGGTATTATATGAGACCGATGGAGGAAGGAGACAGAAAAGAATACGGGCAGAGATACTATGGGAAAGGATTGTTGTATGTCAGGGCAAAAAAAAACATTCAGTACATCTTTCCAATACATGCACATTTCCCTATGTTTATCTATTTGAAAATGCTGCAAGTACAGGAAGTCCCAACTTCCAGCTGGGGCTGGCTACACAGTGACATTTCTGCACTAAATCCTAAAGAGTGATGCCAGCCCTGTTTGCTCGATTACAGAACTCCACCTACCATCAACCTCTCTCTGTTAGACTTTACATGCATACATTGATTTATTTTTCTCAGCAGAACAATTCTGCTGCCTTAACTCCTATTGGGCAAAAAAATACAGTGGGGTGAACATGCCCTAAAAGCCTGCCCACTGTTTGACAGAAATTGTTCTTAAATGTTCATATGAAACAGGAACCGTTTTTAAAGCAGTTTCTAACTCCAACAATTTCATAATTTTCATGCTTTGACCCCCCTTAGTGATGCATCTCATGAGGGGCCATTTGTCAGTGCTTTACTGATCGTATATCATTGCCGGCTCTCAATTTTCATTGGAGCCCTGATACCCAGATAGCAAGCAATTGAGCTGCAAGTTTGAAAATGACTTGCTAAAGTATTGCAGACTTGCCAAGCTTCACAATTTTGTTGCACAATTACAGCAAGTCTGCACTGCAAGTCTCCAGACCAGCGAGCTTGCAGAGCTCTTGCTAAGACCTGCAGGACTCCTGCTGTAGACTTGCCAAGCAAATTTGCTACAAATTCAAAAATTGTCAACTAGAACTTGTACTGCGAGTGTTCTGCACGTCTACAACTTGCCAGGAATATGTGCAGCAAGCTAACAATAATTACAATTTAACCCTGCCACAAGTTTGTGGCAAGTTATCCTTGCTATCTGGGTAGTAGGTTGCAGCATGAACATTATCTGCCACTATCATATTTTGGCCAATTTTACTTGCCCCCAATCAGTTCACAATTGTTTTTGGAACCTGATTTTTTTCATAGACCCAAACATTTTACGTTGGTGACAGAAAATTGTGCCAGAAATGAATATTGAGTTATACTTGTCTGCATAGTTTTGCTTGAACCATATAATCTGTTTCAATAAATGTTTCAGGAAAAAAATTGGCTGTGCAATGCGTAGGGAATAGGAGTAATAAATCAATATTATGGGTAAAGGTGATAAGCAATTTGTAGGGACTCAAGGTTACAGGTGGGTGAAGTTATGCGTTTAAAATGAATTGCCTTTCCAATGGATGTAATAACTAAAAAGATTCACTGGGAGATTTATATAATTCCGTGAGTCGTAATGCCGCTTTTTTTTTGTTGCCATTTTTTGGGGAAACAGCAAGGGGGGATTACAACTAGGAAGTGGTGATATAGTATAAGAAAGCGCTGCAATAAAACTTCATTTTTCTGTGCATCCATCTAACTATTCAGAACTATTGGCTGTAAGGCAAAGGGTAATGTAAAACATGCATCCACTTATAGCAGTTTTATTTGTCTGACACATAATTACTGTTTTCTTGTCATCCACACTTGAAGGTTGCAGAGTTCTGATTATTTTTTTATGTGTATAGAAGCAATTAATATGGTAACTTGGCATGATTTATTGTTGTACTATCAATGATATGAGTTACTGAAATCTAATAAAGAATGAGTAATTTTTCTTCATTTTGCAACTTCTTAAAAGCAATCTGAACAATGTGACGCGTCTCCATTCTGTTACCAAACGGAGAAGTAATAATTTGCTTGGCTTTATGCGATTGCACCATTCTTTCCTGTTCTTACAGTTCCTCTAAGAATTGTGAAACTAAGATTTATCACTGCTAGATGTAAGTTATTTGCTTAATACTGCTCTTAATTTACCAGTGATATGCTTAATCAGACATACTGCTATCCTTCAGCACTGCATGGGTTAACACTTCCAGAAAAGGAACATCCCATTGACAGGATGAAGATGAGAAAATGCTGCTTTACAGCAGATGTTAGATGCACGGCCCTGTACACAGCTCGCATTCAGAGCATGAATGAGCGTAAGGACCAGGAGTAACCCAGGGAGAAGGAGCTAGCTCCATCCTGTTCATCATTGTTCCCTCCTCATTGCAATGCTTATAGCTACAAAGGAATCATCACTGTTGGGCAGCTAATCTAGTGCTGCAGGTCCCTTGCTGGAGAGGCAGCGTGGAGCTGTGTGACTGATACAGTGTCATTAGATGACACAGAGCTGATCTCCGCATCACCAGGAGGAATCAAACCGTGTCACTCCCCACTGGGACTACCTTTTTTTCTGTTCTACGCGCAAGGAATTCATATGCTTGTGCTGCTGCTTCTGCAACATCTCTGAGCAGGGCTTGTGTATGTGCATTACTGCTGGAAAGCAGCAAAGAAGAATGATAGCTGTCTCTTTCAAATGTCGTTGTCAAATCCTGCGGAGACTGGTTAAAGGTATGGTGCTTTTTCTTCTGCTCTTCCAGTCTCTGGCACACTCTGCGTTTTCAAATGCGCTGGCTCATGCTTTTGCCTTACAAATATGCCTGTCCTACCAATTTATAGTCAAGCAGCAAAGAGCATAGACTATTCAAAGCTTGGGTCCCTCGAAAGCCAGTCGCACCACGGACATCTTGTCTTACCTGCAGTTTGGTCTGTGTGATATTTTACTGTGCCTTTTCAGTAGCTGATTTGTTTTCTTCTTTTACTTGTGGGCTCTTATGTTTTTTCTTTACCAGTGATATTTTTATGTTGGTACATTATCTCCACAGAAACGGTTACACCTTTTGACTGCACTGCAATGCTATATATCCTGTTAGTGTTACAAGGTTTTGTACATAAAAGTCAATGTGGGCAACTTCTAAGCAAACAAGTTTTAATTTTGTGTGTGTAGGTGGAAAAACGCTAAGATCTGCATCATCATTCAAGCTGTTTATGAAATATTTAGGAAACGCAAGAGCAATGGTTTTATGGTAGCTGGGAAGGTATTTCATTATAGCTGTATGCAGCTGTGATTAGAAAATGGTGAACTTGTGACCTCTTGTTCTTTTCAAGATCCATATATTTGCCTAAGAGATCTCTGTCATCTAGTAGGCAAGCAGATAATTCCCATGGATCCTTCTGTTTCACCTAAATTATCCTAATTATTTTACAAGAATTCAATTACAAGCTATTAATGTTTGTATTTGAAGGGTGAAGTAGCTCAATTCAGCATTTTATCTGGAAGAGGGAAAACTTTGTGCATCCAATGTATTTTAATGGCCAGGTAGCCTAGTTCTGTTAGCATTGTAACGTGCCTGCAATGAGGTAATTTAAACGCACTGCACATCCATTAGTGCATAGAACATTTATATAGTCATTAAGATTTCTCTGCTCTTAGTAGCGGCAAAAAGATAAATATGGGAGATGTGCATGCGTTTTGCTGTTACCTTTTGTACGATGGCAGTCTGCAGTGTAAATATAAAGGTCCATGCTGTATTCGAAGCATGGACTGGTTTCCTCCTTCCCTTGACAGTCATTCTTGCAATTCCAGGTTCTCTGCAGTGACCTGCTGATGATATTTTAATAAGATGGTTAGAGAGCCACCGGTCACAGCGCAGCCAGCTGAGACATGCCAGTGGTCCATGGCGTGTCATTGTGCATGTTCTGGTGGCGTGCTTGAATTTTATGGAACGAGTCCCTGATCATTTTATTATGATTGGTGTTCAGCCTCTTTGGCATGCCTTGTTGAAATGAAGTAGTTTTATTGATTGGGCATAAGGCATGCACATGAATTTATTTGCTTTCCTGCATTACCCGGTTTGAGACAGGAACACAGAAGATTTTATTTGTGGATCTGTCAAACACATTTTGCTGTGCTAATGTATGACATTGTTCAAGCATTTTTTTTAAACGCTGTAATCCGAATTTCTTTGCAAGTTTGCAGTCATGATGGAAAAATAAACAGGAAGAAAATGTTGAATCAAGTGAGGCAGTGCTACTGAACAAGGATGTTTGGTTTTGGGACCCTTCTGTACAGAACAAAATGGCTCCAGTCAGGTTACTTTGTAAGCAGACCAGCTATAGATTGCAGCTTAATAGAAATGCCCTTTTGATACTGTGAGATTTGTATACCAAGTGCAAACACAAAATTACCCATCTCCAAAATTAGGGTTGCACAGATACCAAGTACAGTACTCGGTACAAGTACGAGTACATGTACCGATACTTTTGAGCTCCAAGACTAGACTAGAGAAACATTCAAAAATTAGGAGGCAGCTGTGATTTGTAAGGAGCACACGGAGCTCCTGGGATTTGTACATCTCTGTTTTAATGTACGATTTTGTTTTTATAAATATAAATAAAAGGATGCACAGATACCAGTTTTGCGAGTACGAGTACTGGTACTTGCCAAGTACTTACAAGTACGAGTACTGATACATTTTTGTTGTCATGTTACAGTTTTTCTAAAACAATACAGACTAATGATTTCAGGATTGTGGTGGAGCGCCAGAGCTAGGTCCCAGCTGCAACCACGACAACCCTGGTAGTTCTTGTAAAAATGGCAAGTATCGGCACTGGTACTCAAAAGTATCTGTGCATCCCTATCCAAAATGATTACATCTTAGGTGGGTGTTGGAAAAATAATTGTTAAACAAATCTGTCAAAGCATGTGTTTATTTTCAGTGCACAGCTAGCCGAGTCAGTCAGATGTGTTCAGTTCCTTAGTACCTGGCACGCAATGTGTTTTTAAGAGGTTCTGACTGGCTTGTTTGGGAATAACACCGTTTTAAAGAAAACAAATTGTACGAAAATTACATTTGCAGTTTTTCTAAACATGTTTGACAAGCTCTTTGATGGAATTTTTTTCTTCTATCTATGCATTTGTTATTTATACTTAATGATTACATTTCCCCCCTGTGTTTTGATGTTAAACCTAGGGCAAGTATAAGTAACTATGTGAAGGTGATTTATTGGAGTGGGGTGAAGTGAACCTGTGATCATTTGAAACATCCATTCACGTGTGGGGTAATTAAATAAAAAAAAAAAAGTAGGAACTTCTCTTGACTGATGCTTGAATTACAGATACATGTACCCCATAGAGGTCAGCTGCTAACAGGACACAAGTGACCCTGATGTGCACTAGCATGGCCTATGTATCTCCTGGCACCCTGAATAGTATTTTTGCTTGTTAACAGCCATTGCCATCTAATATGAAGTTTAGTCTGTATGCATTTTTTTTCTCTGAGCATCATTTGGGAGCCTATTGTGTTATTGGTGTATATACAATGCATGACATACATATTCTTTAAGATAACAAAAACACTTTAAGTGTTTCCTGCCATAACTAATTTTTGTTCTAAAGCTGAAAGATAAACAGAATTCAAGCTTGCAGTTAATTCTGGTAACAGTACCAAAGTGGAAGAAAAAAAAATAATTTGCACAGGGTGGTCAAACAAGTATATATGCATTTTAGGTAACATGCATCAAAATGCAGTGATATAATAAAACCGTTATATTAGTTTTTATATAAGATGTACCTAAAATTCCCAAATACTGACCTAAACCAGGCTGGGTCCCAGGTCTTCTTATCTGTAGTGTGTAAGTCCTTTATTGCAATGCCCATGTGAAGTGGATTTGGCCTTTGACTTTCAGAAAAGTCCAACAGCATGGTCCTCAAACGGTCCAGAAGACTTCCAAGGGCAATATCCTGATGTCACAATGTGAGGGGTGACATGGGTATGGGTTAGTTGGGGTGGGGGGTTACGTGGAGATGCTTTATAGTAAACCCAAAAATATAAAGTTACACAAATGTTGATACATTTAAGCACCATGTATCAGAGCATCAGAAAATCAATCACAATCTTTCCCTGATGCATACAGCGTGGTGCATACACAGTACTCTTAGGCCCCATTCCCACTGAGTGACATGGGTATTGCACGTTTTTCCGTGCGATTTCGTGCTGAACGGCTTTGAGCTACATTGCACTATATTGAGCGACAATGCACATTTTATCGCGCTACATAGCGCATTTTGTGGGCGGGACTTCGTCACTGCTACATTGGGCTGTAACCAATCAACAGCAATTTTGGTGTGACATTCTTTCCTTACATTTTGCAGTGAAAAAGTGACCGTTCTGTCGCGCGATATCGCCGGTAATGCGCAATTTCCCACGACACCATTGAGTCTATTGGGGCCGAATCGCGCAACATCCGCTGGAAAAAGGGTGATGTACAAGCGACTAACTACAGGCGACATTGAGCTGTGAATGTGGGGGGTCAATAGGGTCACTAATATAAACATTCTGGGCACTTAAGTGAAGTCCAGCAGACATAACCCCTATATGTAAAATCCAGCATTAAGGGCAGATAGACAGTGTGTCTGGAAAGCCCTTCTTCCCCCAGCAAGGTATGCTCACCAATCCAAGCTGCCTACTGCAGGAGTCCACTCTCTGTATGCTGCAGTGTAGGAGCTTATTCAGATGTATGTTATCGCTGACTCCCCACATGACAATGTTGGAGATTGGTAATTGGCTGCTTAAGGCTCAATAGAGGGGGGTCAGATACCCCTCCATACCCAAAAGCCACACTCCATTGGAGCAGGAAGGCAATCAGAGATTATAGATGAGTAAATATAATGTGCCAGAGAAGTGGACTATCACAGGGGGATTTGTCCTAAATGGTAATAGCACTGATGTCTCTTTAGCTCTTTTACTGTCACCGAGGTAAGGCATACGATGCCAACAGCACTTACCTGTAAACAGGCTTCCCTTACTGATTGTATGCTATATTTTTGGAGCTATGGCCAGAAACAGCAGCTTCCCTTTACTGAAGAAAGCCCTGCATTACTGTCACAAACCAGCAGGTAACGGAGGATTTTGCCTGTACTTAGATTTTAGAGGCTCTTTGAGGGGTTCTGATATATACATAAATGGACACATTTGTTCGTATCTTTACAGCTCATTGAAACAATATTTAATTTGTCCTGAAAAGGGGTGGAATTAAAAGCAATTGTCCTATGAATACCTACATTATTTTATGTCCTAGAGTAAAGCAAAGAGTGTGAAAAGAGGTTATTGCGTATTCTACAAAGTTATTCTAAAATGACCTGGACAGATTTCTGGTTACCCCTACAACATATTATAAGTAATTGGATGACAATTTTATATTTAAAACTGTTTTCTGAAATTAAATGCTTGGGGCAGATGAGGCAAAACTGGAGCATTTTGGCAAGTCACACCAGCTCTGTGTTCACTTGGAAAATTACTCTTTCAAAGAAAATAATACTGTAGCTATTGTGAAACATGGAGGAGTCTCAGTTATATTTTGTGGCTGCATCTGGCACAGGGTACCTTGAATCTGTGCAGGGCATAAAAAAACCTTAAGATTATTAAGGAATTCTAGAGTTAAACGTACTGCTTAGTGTCAAAAGTTCTATCTCTGTTGCAGGTTGTGGGTCCTCCTAAATAATGACCCAAAACACACAGCTAAAAACAATATATTGGACTATTCTGAAATGGACTTCTATGAGCCCTGATCTGATCCTATTCAACATTAATAGAAAATGCTCAAATATGCTGTCTGGAGACGGCATCCTTCAATCCTGAGACAGTTACCTGTTGGCAAGTGCAAATGTCTCATTAAGAGCTACATAAATCATTTGTTTGCAGTGATTGCCTCTAAAGGTTGTGCAACAAAAAAAGTCCCATAATGTTTGTTCTTGCCATGTTTATTAATTTTAAGGATGCACTGATACCGTTTTTTCGTTATAGAGTACACCGATTATCAGGAAATCAGGCAGCGGATCAGTTAAGAAGCCGGGCAGCGAGTCATGAGTGGCAGTCCGACATCCTGTTTGGTCAGGAAGCCAGGCTTCCTAGCAACAAGTGAAGCCGGCTTCTAAGACAATCAGCATGTCATGACCCACCTCCCTGATTGGCTAGGAAGCCAGCTTCACTTATTGCTGTGCAGCGTGGCTTCCTGACCAACATGCCACCTGGGTTCCTGATTGGTTGGGAAGCCAGGTTGCCTACCAACAAGTGAAGCCGGCTTCCCAGCCACTCAGGAAGCCAGGCAGCAAGTCATGACCCACCTCCCAGCTTCATGTTTGGCTAGGAAGCCGGCTTCAGTTGTTCCTAGGCAGCCTGGCTTTCCTAGCCAATCAGGAAGCCAGGAGGCAGGTCATAACCCACCTCCCGGCTTATAGATTGGAAAGGAAGCCAGCTCCATGCTCCCACGGCACTGCCAGTCAGAGGGAGATTTCCCTCTGACTGGAAGTTCCGGTATCGGAGCATTTGGGCGAGCATGAATACTCACCCAAATACTCTCTATCGGCACCAATACCGATACTAGTATCGATATTGGTGCATCCCTAATTTTAAGTATTAGAATATTTTATTGAATCAAAACCAAATGTTTAAGGAATAAACAAGGAGGGATGCCAATTGGTTTCAACTTATTCAGGTTAAAATTGTTTTTCTTTTTTCATAGGGGTACCAACAAATTCGGTCACGTTTGTACCCATAGATAAACTCTTTATTCCTATTCGGTTATAAATTTTAGCTGGTAAGTTTAAATTATATCAGTGCACATAAACCTGGACACTAATAAATCTTTGTATGTTTCAGCTTTTAACACTTTCTGAATGTGATCATCAAAATCCCTTGATGTATGTGTTCTGTATCCCCTAAGCCTGCTGCCATGAGCAGTACATGTAAAATTCAGTAATTGATGATTGGGCAGACGGGAAGTCATGCAGGTTGGGAGAACTTAAGAGCTTGCTATGCACCAAAAGAACAGACTGTACAGGTGCTAATCTTCTAAATCACATCTCTGACAGCTTGATAGCTAATAACTTTCTTGCTGAGAACAAGTTCCAATGATCTTGATATTGATGGATGTGTTGCTAGAAATGGGGATATCTTGCGATAGCAGGTTTGTCATTAGAGGCAAGTAGACAATAAAATTGCCTACATTTTAACTCACAATTGTGTGGCAGTCTATTAAAAGTTAAGAAAAAGATCAGTCCACAAGTGTGTTATTGGTATTCATAAAGTATGTGTGAACATTTCTTTCTGTGTCCTATATTGATCTAAGCAATGTCATTATAGTACAGTGTTTTAGATTTCCACCTGAGGTGTGTTGAGTTGGGACCATTCAATTATATTGCAATCTGTAAAACCTTTGTAATGTGGACGTAAACCCTCTTATTCTCCTATCTACCCAGGTTAGTGCCATCTTAGCCTATTAAATATGCCGTTGCCATGGCGATGCATGCTTGAGCAGCTATATAACAGTAATTACCAGAGGCATTCCTTGGATGTAGTGCACATGTGCTTGTAGGCAGAATGTAAATGAAAACACATCAAACAACAACATTGGTATGTTTAATTGAGGATTTAATAATGTTCATTAAACATTTCAAACTTGAACTTTCTTTTGGCAAGGAAAAGTTTTATGCCACCTGGTTTTACTGGCTAAATATTATCACTATGGTACAGATCTTACTGGAGCTCTTGAGGAACAATAAAGCTCTCTCTCTCATGGACTCTAGGACCTTGAATGCCCATCTCAAGACTTGTTAGAATGTCACCAGCACACCGAAAATCCTTTCAGGATCACCATTTATTAAGAACAATTGTCAAATGGAAACAAGCCCTTTCGGGGCTGCGTAGGGTTCCTTCATCAGGCTTAACATCGACAAAGTGCAACCATCAATGACAGTTTAAATAGACGAACAGATGTGGAACAAACCCATAAATCCACCCATATGACTTCACAGACTGACCAAACTGAATTAAATGCATTTGCAAAAAGGAAAATGTATCACATAATCATGGTAAATGTCAGTGTCATTATGGTAAATACAGGAGTAAACATGATATATAGAAGATCACATCGTCTCAAGAAGATCATATCGTCTCATGAACGATATTAACAGAGGAGGGTAAACGTGTGTCCCTAACCAGCCTCACGTTTCCGAGCAGCTGCTCGGTAGCTATAGCAAACAGACGCAACCGTCCGGCTCAGTTCAACCCCACATACACACTGCTGTCAGAGGCGCTGACACATGCGCCGTGCGGGCGAAAGAGCAGGCTGCTATGTACAACGTTTCCTAGCTGGGGAGGAGTCAGAGTACTGTTGGATCCTGCGCATGGCTTGGTCCATCCGTCAAATTGGTTGGAACGCAGCGCCATCTTGCACAATGGGCAGCGCCATACACAGGACGTTACCTCAGCAACCGTCAGCTATGTAGGACTCGCTCTCCCTACCGTTCTTCTTAAACATCAAAAACTTGGCATATTAGTATAACAGGCACTATAGAGGATAATAAAATTAATATACCGGTAATGAATGACGTATGCCAGCAAGAGTATAGCATATACAAAAATTCTAGCAGTGCAGAATATAATGGTACTAAGTAACCACAATAATCATTCATGATGGCATAAAGAGAACAGTTGAGGACCATTTTTAAAGCTGTTTATCTAACATAATGTTACATGAGAACAGCTTTAAAAGTGGTCCTTAACGTAAGTAGTCCTTAACTTTAGAGTTAACTTTAGAGTTCCCTGATGACTCTAAACTTATGAGCGGTAAAATCTTTTAATTTAATTTTAATAAAAAAAATTTTTTTGCCATTTCTCTGGTGCGTGCAGTTTTAGGCTTGACATGTTTGGGGTTTATTTAGTTGATGCAGCCCCATCTTTCATATTTCACCAAGAAATTGGGTATTATTTTGTGTTTTGTATACACTAACATTAATTTTTGTGTATTTTTCCTAAAAGTATCAATTTAAAAACATTTATGTATGTTTATTACAACTAGCATTTTTTTAAATTCTACAGGGCCTCTTCATTCAGAAAATATATAATTGTTTGGGGATCTTAAGTAAGTTTCTAGACAAAAATTCATGTTTCACTTCTGTGGCCTTCTCATTAAAAACCTAGCTGTCTGTAGGAATATGTGTGTGTGTGTGTGTATGTATGTATGTATGTACAGTATATACACACCTTTACACAAGTACTATGCTTTAAACAAAGTGCCTTTCTGACTTTACGGCCTTGGCCAATACAATACATGTACTTTGTTATTGTATTCCCTTTTGTACCTGTATTGAAATACCTGGAAAAATAAGAATGTATTGAAATATAATATTTAAGAACTCAATACAATTTTTATCCTTTAGATTTAGTAATACTTTTTAAAGTGTCAGAATACATTGCAAACAGTGGGGGATTTCTACCAGTCTGAAAATGTGCAGAAGCCTGAGCTTTGCAGCTGTGATCGAGTGATCACAATTGCAATGCTTTCCAGGCTTGAATGCAAATATTAAAGAAATGCATATATTTTCTATATATAAATGTAATTATGCATGTCTTTATTTTTTTGCAAAAGGTGAACTTATCCTTTTAATGCTGCAAGTTCATTTTATTGTAGTGTGTTTGATATCATGACATAATCTTTTATGGCAACTTTTCATTGCCAATCATCTTGTGAACAGTTTGATCTAGAACAAGTATGCATATCTGTTAAGTCAGACGTGACTTTTTCCCACATGCTCTTCTAGGTACGGAACATTGAGTATTGATGTAAGGAGTAAATATGATAGCCAGAAACTAGCATATGCAGAATTAGGCATGTCCAGATACCAGTGCCGATACTTAGCATTTTCACAAGAACTACCAGGGTTGCTCCACCACAATCCTGAAATCATTAGTCTGTATTGTTTTAGAAAAACTGTCACATGACAAAAAACAAAAATGCGTGAGTACTTGTATCTGTGAGTACTTGGACAAGTATCAGTACTTGTACTTGGAAAGATGGTATTGGGGCATCCCTTATATATATTTAAATAAAAAAAAAATTATGCATTTAAATGGGGATGTAGAAATCCCAGGAGCTCCGTGTGCTCCTTACAAATGACAGCTGCCTCCTAACTTTTGAATTTGTATCTAGTCTAGTCCTGGAGCTGGAAAAGTTTCTGTACATGTACTTGTACCTAGTACGGTACTTGGTATCTGAACATCCCTGTGTAGAATGAGGAGTAGGCATGGTAACCTTCATGTCACTTTCAGAAAGACTGGAAGTTTGAGAAATTTGTAAGCAGCAATTGGTTATCTTCTGAAAATACTAGTGTCATGTTCAGTGAGTAAAGGTGCCCATACACTGCTCGATTCTCGTACGAGAATCGCGGGAAATCCCGCGATCGTATGAGAATCGAGCAGTGTGAACGAAGACGTGCGTCCGTTTCTGCTGTACGGTCGCACGTCTTTTGTCTAAGGAGCACGCTAGAAAACCAGCCGAAAATCGTACGATTTTCGGCTGGTTTGAACGGTGCTCGGGAGACAAATGCTGAACGGGCACACTGTCCGTTCAGCATTGCGGTCATCGGAAGCCCGCCCCTCGGGGGCGGGCTTGCGATGATCGAGAGTACGATCTGCCTGTCCAAGATGGGCAGATCGTACGTTTTTTTAATCACTTTACAACCATCGCAAGACTAAGGTCTTGCGATGGTTGTAAAGTGTATGGCCACCTTTATTCTGAAAGTGTTGAAGCCATTGTATCAACATGACAGAGCAGCTAGCATTTCCAGCAGAGTTTGGCAATGACAGCCTGCATGTGTCTCTCAGTAGAGGTTTATTTTAGTATACAGTTAACATTCTAATAATAAGGATTCTTTAACCAGCAGCAGATAATTTAGTTTTGGAAGCTGCCTAAAACTGTAGCAGCAATACCACCAATGTAGATTTGTGCCGATAACAGAATAAAGAACTTGATCTTTCCTGATAAGTGTCTGATTATTTAGCTCGAACAGACCGTGTTTTAATACGATCCTGTCAGTAAACATTTGATGAAGACTGCCTCAAACTTCTCCAAGTACAAATAATTCAGATTATCTCAGATGACTATATGAGGATTTTCATCAGTTCTAGCCAGACCTCACAGACTGGCAGTATAATTAATGAAATAATTAATAAAGTGATCTTATAAGATTTTTTTCAATAGCAATGACGTGTGTATAAGATGTTGAAAGATTTATTTAAATGATGTGCTAGGCTAGACTGGCACTCGCACAAAGCCTTGAATAAATAATGACAGAGCATGCAGTCAGGACTGCCTATCTTATATCTTATTATAAGGAAAATTGGTTTAGCAGTATAGAATTGAATTCATTTGTTGAGCTGAGATTGTTATTATACGCAGCAGATTGGAGTCTTAGAGGAAACTGGCAGAAGCAAATTGTCACAGACACAATACAATTAAAACCTGACTTTCATTTACTAAGTCCTCAGTAATGCAGTACTAACCTTACATCACCTCTCTACTCTCAGAAATCCAACCCTAAACATAAGATTTGCTTCAGATACCATGTGTTCATGTTTAATTACTGTCCTCATTTGCTTATTATGTACCCCTTTAAATGCTTAATGTGCTTTGCTATTATATTGCATCACATAACCTACTGTTTAACTAGGATAAAAAGGCCATAGAAGCAGAATTGTTATCACTTGTGCAGTAAGGGCTTGTTCCCACCAATTGCATTTTCATGCATTTTGCTGTGTTTCATAACAGTCAAAATGTATGGACTATGGATGTTTCCAGCTAGACTGATTCCTACCGATAGATAGCTTTGCTACTTTTTAGTTTGTTGTCCAGCTTGTCTCCATACAAGTAAGTTAAATAGGATCTTGAAAGAAACGCAGCACAAGTATGTAAGGATTATCCACACAGCTCTTTTTTCAATCTCACTCCTAGAATATAATACCATTGCAATTCTATTTTCTTAGCCCAAAAACATGTACAAAAAGGGGAATGTAAGTGCAAATCTAAAAGAGGAAGATGGACCTGAATTTGGCATACCACTAAAACCTTACCAGAAAAGCTTTTTAGTAAAAATATATTTACCAGTCTGCCCATTCTCCCCTGGCCTTTGGCATCAACAAGGCATTTTTATCCACACAACTGCCACTCACTGGATATTTTCTCTGTTTCCGACCATTCTCTGTAAACCCTGGAGATGGTTGTGCGTGACAATCCCAGTAGATCAGCTGTTTTTGAAATACTAAGACCAGCCCGTCTGGCAGCAACAATCATGCCACGTTCAAAGTCGCTTAAATCTCCTTTCTTCCCCAGTCTGATGCTCGGTTTGAACTGCAGCAAGTCGTCTTCGCCACGTCTAGATCCCTAAATGCATTAATGCACTGAGTTGCTGCCATGTGGTTGACTGATTAGCAATTTGTGTTAACAAGCAATTGAACAGGTGCACCTAATAAAGTGGCTTGTTGTGAGTGTGTGTATGTATGTATGTATGTATGTATATATATATATATATATATATATAATGTGTGTGTGTATAAAATTAGGTACCTCGGCTTATATTCGGGACGGCTTACACTCGAGTATATACGGTAGATATATATATCTATATATACATACACACACACACATTCAGGGCTTGAAAAATTTTAGGGTGTCTCACTAGTCAGTCAAAAACGTCACCAGTCAGCATGACTGGACTATAGCCTTGCAGCGCTGCTGACAGGATATGCAATATGCGCAACGGGCCTCCCCACCATGCTAGTAATATACGTAGCTTGTCAGCAGCCGGATACCAGCGCGCGCTGGTTACTATTTAAACCAGCGTGCGCTGTCACTCGTCTGGTACCGACGTCCTCTTGTCTGTGTCAAGCGCTGTTTTTACTATATAATTAAAAAAAGTACCGTAAAGTTTGCAAAAAAAAAGTCATAAATATAAAAAACAGGGTAACGTCGGGTAAATAAACAACAAACATGTCAAACTTTAAAATTGCGTGCAGTGTGTGATCTGAGTAAAGTCAGATAAAAGACGGCATCTTCAGCCAATTGGCTCACGTAATAACCGAATGACCTTCGCATCTTGACACGCGGGTTTGTGCGAGCCGATTGGCTGAAGATTAAATTTTTCATCTCGGCACGCTCAGCTATGCCCGCTCTCGCAAGCTGATGTGCTGGAGAGAAAATGACATGACATACTGCACGCGAAGGCAGCGCGCCACCGCTCCACACTACTTTGCGTGCAGTGTCTCACAGCCTTAAGGGTGCAGGTGGGGTAGTTTGGGGGGAGGGGGAGATAGATATCGGTGGGGGGTTAGGAACATCATAACATCATGAATTACAGCTGTTTAAAAAAATAGTTTTATCTCTTATTTAAATTATATTTTTAAAAAAGTATGTGGGGGATGCTCAATGGGGACAGTATGGTCCCCTCGTCATGCCGGTGCCGGACAAGTGACAATCTCCCTAACTTTTGAGGTCTTTTGTAGTCTAGACTTAGAACTGAAAAAGTATCTGTACTTGTGCTTGTACCAAGTACATTACTTGGCATCTGAACATCCCTAGAATCTAGTGACGTCAAACATCCTAGGTACGTCATCTAATATTAATTCTGCAAGTCACTATGTGTAACAATTTCTAATTAATTTGTTGTATATGCAGATCCAGTGGGTACATCGTGACCCATTAGACCCATCTTGCAGCTCCCAAGATGAAAAGATAGAGCATTCTGACAAATTTTAATAAGCCACCCAGTATCCATTCACTTAAATAATCCAAGGCGTTATAGCTGATAGGACATCACTAATAATACTATCCCTTAAGTTCAACCTAGTATTCCCAGCAGATAGATTTGTGAGAGCTTCTTGATGAGATCTAACAAGATCACTCGTATTAAAGCCGAGCGGCGGCGATCGAGTTCAGCAGCAGGAGCCACTGCTCGTTTAATACGAGTGATCTAATGAGATCACTCGTATTAAAACCGAGCAGCGGCGACGATCGAGATAACCATAGAGCAGACGAAGAATAGACGTTCTTCGCCTGCTCTGTGTCATCACTGAGACCGTGGCGCTGTAATCACAGCGCCACCTGTCTCAGCGGTCACTAACTGCAGCTTCTGTCACAGCTTCTGTCATAGAAGCTGTGACAGAAGCTACAGTCTTCAGTGCTCCATAAGGCGCGCCGGACCTCCCTGCGTCCTATGGTCCGGTGCGTCTTATGGACCGCAAAATACGGTATCTTATAAATCCTTTTTACCCCATTGTCTAACTGTACATCCAGAACTGCTGGTTTATAGCACAGATACAATTTAACATTCTAGAGCAATTTATTCAAAGTGCATGCAGCTTATTTTAGACTTTTTTCTATTATCAGTGTAATGTATAAGATCAATGCCTTGAAGGGCGTAAAGTGGACCTTTTACTCCCTTTCACTAAAAATCACATCAGCATGCACCTCTGCATGCTATGAAATTATCTTGTATTCATTAGCTAAACAAACATATTTTTATTTTACATACAATTTCTTTTTTTCCACTTCCTTTTCATTGCATCCTGGGAAGGTTACATCAGCAGAGCATTGCTGGGAATGCTCATCTATAATCTCATGAGATCTCAGGGAAAGTCATTTTTCTACTCTGAGATATAGAAATGTAGCCATTGTGGACTGTAGAAAACTCTTCCTTACTAAAAAAAAAGATCAGGTTTGATAGACTTAACCTACTTCCAGCTTACCATATAGTTTCTGGTGTTTTTGTCACCTTAGATGACTCTGACCAAATTTTATTTACAAAAACAAAAAACAGGAGCTTTCAATGCAATGGAATTGCCATGCACGTTAAAGGTACATTTAATATATATATTATTATTAGAGGTGCACCGAAATGGACATTTTGAAACCGAAACGAAACCGAAAAAAAAAAATGTTAGGCCGAAACCGATAACGAAAATGTTTTTTCTTTTTCTTTTTTCAATTTTTTAAAATATTTAATTTTTTATAAACTTTTTAATTTTTTTATATTTATTTTTATTTATTAATTCATTTTTTATTAAATATTTTTTACTTTACTTTTAGGGGCTTCGGGGAAATATTAGGGGTCTAAACAGACCCCTGATATTTCCCTTTTAAAATTGAAAAAGAGATTGAGAACACAGAGTCCTCAATCTCTTTTTCTGTGTCCCCTGTTATCAATGAACAGGAATCCTCTATGAGTGTTCATTGATAACTTGAGAATATTGTTTGTTTACTATAACTACAATTATGAATGAATGGGGGTGATTCACTCCCATTCATTCATAATTGAGTATATAGTTCACATACCATATCCTCAATTATGTACACACACTCAGCGATCACTGATCGCTGAGTGTGTGTACCTTGCTTTTCTCTCTGACACGCTGTCACAGGAGGCTGATCGAGCGGTGTAGAGAGGAAAGCCCAGCCTCTGAGGGCTTGCAATCTAAGACCCCGTTCACATTGAGCGATTTCGCGCTCCAATGCAATCCAATGGGGCAAAGGGTCCTGCTGTCGCGGGTCGTGTGTCGCTACAGCAGGACCCTTTTTGAAGCGGATTTAGCCGCGATTCAAGCTTGCTCAATGCAAGCTTGAACGCGACATCGCACGGCAAATCTCGCGATGTCGCGCAATATGCAAATTGCGCGACAAACACGCGATTTGCATATCGCGCATTGGGAATGGGGCCTGAAAGAGGAGGGGGAAATGATACATGAGGTAGCTGTGGGAATGAATTATGTATTTTTTCTTATGATCTCACCTTTTTTTAAAAATCTTTTCAGATCTGAGCTCTCTCTACATTAACCATGCCTTTGAGTTTGCTTTTGATGATCCCTTTAATGTCTTCTTGCTTAACAGGACTTGATGGGATACTAACTATTCTCTCCACTCTTTTCCCCTCTAGTAAAAGAATTTTAACTTCTAAATGTATCTAATTTTTTTATAAGCCTAGACTAATCAAAACACGTGTGATAATGACAGTAGAGATGGCATGCACATCTTTGAGAAATCAGGAGATATAAGACCAAATGACTGAATCAGGGTTTAAAAATATGCAGAATGATTCTAAAATAAGCAACAAAATGGTTATCCTCTTCCATGAATAATAAGGTGTTTTTTTTTTTTTTTTGCTTTCCTTGAGTCCGTACAAAAGAGCTGATATGTCATCATTTAATCACACTTTGATCACATTAAATGGCTGTCTCTGTACTAAGATATGCTTGCATTTTGTGCAGTACTGCATATTCACACTGTTTCCTCACAGTCAACATAACTGTACTCTGTGTGCACAACCCCCTAGATATCCATTTGATCGACTCTGTGCTTTACCCAGACGTTTGCAAAGACATAGATGTAACATTTCAGGTATCCTTGGCACTTGTCTTATGTTTACAGCAGTAGGCCTTTCATCTTTAAGGTACTAGTGATTTATCTACAGGGTTGTTGGGGATGCAGTTTTTGATATTGCAACACTGGGACTGATCATTTGCTTACAGCATACACTTTGATATAGGTAGTTACTGCAATGGCCTATTGCAAAATCTATATAAGAGAAGCAATGGTTTGCTATCGTGCTTGTGAACTGTAACATTTTGTTTATTGCAGCCATTTTCATAATGCAAACAATTGATGCAGTATAAATTAGCTCAAATGAGTTGTTTTCTTATACAAAGAAAGTTGAGTTTTGTTTCTAGATATATTTTTACAAAACACTACAAATTAGAACTGAAGCCAACATTTGTTTTGTATTTTTATAACTTCTGTCAGCTTTTTTTGCCACCTGTGTCCCATTTGGGAGATTTCCCTTCACTACCCCTCAATTAGCCACAAGATGAAGGGTGAGGAAATTCCTGGTGGTCAGCTGGGTCACCAGAACTTGTGTCCCCATTGGAAGATTTACTATCAATTCCTGTTCTGAAGACAATCCAAAATTTGGGATTTTCTTTCACTTTCAGCGATAAGGGTCACCAGGATAAATAGAGAGGGCAAATCTCCCTATCAGGAACACAGACGGCAACAAAAACCTGACAGGTGTTCTAACTTTCTACCACTCTATCCAAAATGGAAAGAAAAGTTTTGGCTTCAGTTGCAGTTTAATATACAGTGGCAAGAAAATGTATGGGAACCCCATTGGAATTAACTGGTTTTCTGCAGTAATTTGCCATAAAATGTGATCTGATCCTCCTCTAAGTCAGTTATTAACTACAAGGATGCACTTACTTTTTTCTCCAGAACTGTGAATGCTTAATAGTTGTGTTCAATACAGACATGAGAAATTAGAATTGTATGTGTGTTATCAGCTTAAGCACAATGGGGGGAATTTATCAAAACTGGAGTAGACCAAATCTGGAGCAGCTATGAACAGCAACCAATCAGCTTCTCTTTCATTTTCAAATCTTAACAAACCTGAAGAGAGAAGCTGTTTGGTTACCATGAGCAGCTGCTCCAGTTTCTGTCTGCTCCAGTTTTGATAAATTCCCCCCATTGTGTTTGTCTATTGTTGTGACTTAGATGAGGATCAGATCACATGTTATGGAAAATGACTGCAGTTAGTTCCAAATGACTTGCATACTTTTTCTTGCAACTGTAACATTGAAGTGGAAGTAAAACTATTTTCAGAAAAAATGTAGACAGGGAAATTGGACATTGCTCCTCCCTGTCTATCAGCGTGCACTGATCTATGCATGCGCAGCTCAGTGCACAAGTTCGGCAAGGTTTTGTGCGAAGATGTGGCAACTCCTCTGAACAGAGCTGACTGGAGGAGCGGACGGGAGGGGGCGGGCAGAGCCGGCTGTCAATCAGGCAGAGGGGTGGATCCCGACAATATTGTCGGGATCCATCCCAGCTGCAGCGCGGTTCTGCTCAATCAGCATATAGCGGGTATTATCCCGCTTATGCAGAGTTTTGGATCACAGGAGTGCATTAGTAAATGTCTTCCTGTGACCCTAATGAGAACTTTGGCAAAAAAAATGCTGGGCCTTAGTTTTCTTTTAAAACACCTGTGAACAATAAAGCTTCTTAAAACACCATACTGAACACTTTCAATAGACTGTAAATAAACCAGCATTTATGAATTAGTGCCATAGATGGGCCTTGTATTTTCTTTGTTTGTGATTATGCCACTGAATGTCTATATAGATGGATCTTTTATTGGTTTGCATTTGTAGGTAGTTACAAATACCGAATGTCAGGATTTTGCATGTTGTTATACAGTATCTGTATTGGAAACACAGAAGTTAATGTTCACAAGACATCCGTAGACACTGACTTCCCAGGAGATCAGTAGTACACCCTTTGTGCTTTGCAAATCTTTATATAAGCAAAAAAATAATAGCATCCAAAAGACATATCTCTGGAGGCAGTGTTTGGCTTCTCAACACATGGTAGATTTTGTAGTGAAGTTCAAGAAGTCTTTATATCTGTGTTCCTTTTACTTAGCCAATTTTCAGCTGGGGATACTCTTCAAACATCCAGCAGGCTGGAGCAGGCTAAAGAAAATGGAGGATTTGTGTCCTGCCAAATGATGATGCCCCTAGGCATTGTTAAGGACGAATTTGCATTGCAGAAGAAACAAGTGTTCTGACTGATGTATAAATAGGCGTTGAAGTGATCATGTGGGGTATAAGTACTTGTCTTGCAAAACTGAGTAGTACAATTGAATAAAAACCTTCCTAAGTATCTGTTTCATTGGTAATGTAGATCTGTACTTATCTACACTAAATTTAAAAAAAAAAAAATTTCTAGAGGAAACGTTAGAAAGAGGAAGGGGATCCTCTGTGACCCCGAAACGCTTGTTGCTATTTACTATGCTGCACGTCAATAAATAGACGTTTGCTTATGAATTTGGAGTGCCGGTGTCTTTATCTTTACTTGTGATTAACGGATGCCACTCGTTGACTACCGCAGCACCCGCTTTTCAAAGGGATTTGGCGGTCAGGTGTGCGATGGGACCATGGACTTTCTGTGCACATTTTCTCACACACAAACGTGAAGAAAAAACACGCGTCTTGCTGGCCAAATTAATGGCACCCCAAACGCATTGTGCCTTTGCCCCAATGTGTGCATTTTATCTTTCCTTTCCAGGTTCATTTTATGAAAATGCTTTAATACTATTTTAACTCTGCCCACTTAAAATGATCAACCTTCTACATTATTATTATTTTGAACATGCAGTCGGTATATAAGGGTAAAACTAAAACTCTTTTTTACTTCCTGTATTCTTTTAAAATAAGCATAGGGTAAATTCAGTATTGTGAGGGATGCACTTTCCTAAGACATTAGTAACATAAAACCACACTGGAATGGCACTTACATCAGATTCTCTATAACCTAGCTCTTGCAAATGGCAGAATGTCTGATGAATCTTGCGTTTTCTCAGTCATGCATTTTTATATTCCTACAGTTGTAACAGACATTTGTATGAGACCCAGCTCTGCTTTAATGCTATGTCTCCCCTGCCCTATTATATTTTAAATAATTTGGTTTCCACCTGTTTGTTTATAAATAATTAGCAATGTATTGCCTGGTATTACTTGTAAATGTTTGGAATATGGGTAGTATAGAGGATTTATATCTATGTCAGAATGCATGCAGTCAAGCTTTGGGTTAGGAAAAGTCTAGTACGAACAGTAAAGCTCCACTTTCCATAAAAGTGACACTAGTATTACTGCAGCACAGAAGATTTGTGGTATTTAGTCACTGACTGTTACTGCATCTAATGCGTTTGTTTTATCGCTCCTCTAAATGCTGTTCTGCATCCTTTTCTGTTGGCATATCAATGTGACGACATTGATTGCAGGATTTGCAATCAAAGTGTTTGCAGGGTTAGAAATGCTGGTCAATGGGGCCATCTGTAAACAAACGATTAGCCATTAAACTGGTTTACAATTCATAAGGAAGTGTCTAGTGATTGCTTTTAATTTTGTACTGTAATACATACATGTTTAACTACTTTCCAGGATTACTTAGAGTGAACCTAAACTTCAAAATTGCTCTGTAGACAGCAAAGAGGTTGCTTGCATATACAGTCATATGCTTTGCAGTACTGAAACACCTTATTCCAATATGGACCAGCTCCTGTGGTTCTGGCCATCAATTGAACTGGAAGAGGAATGCCATCTAGTGGAGAAGCACACCTTCTGCAGAAGGCAGCATTGGATTGAAGGTGAGTATTACAGTAATAGCTCCTTTTTTATTTTTTAATCATGCTAGACTACATATCTTCTGTTCCGTTTCAAGACAATCCCTGCCTTTGTACTGGACCATAACTATCCCGTGCAGCCTCACTGACCAGTAATTCAGTACTGTAGTGGGAGGAACTGTCCTGAGGTCAACAATGGGATCTGGGTAATGTTTTCATATCAGAACACCTTGGAATGTGAAGCTCCTTGGTTTTATGTGGGCATACAATACAAGCTGTTTGTTTCCAATGATTTCGACCCACTTTTTAAAACTAAACACTGTTAACCACTTCCCGGCCGGCCGTTGTAAAAAAACGTCCGCCGGGAACTTCCTGGATCTGAGCGGGCGTCTTCAGACGTCCTGCCCCGCCCCCCGATCAGGCGCGCTCCCAGCTCGATCACGGCCCGGCAGCTGTGCCCGCACTGTCCATTGGACAGTGCTGTTTCTATAACAAGGTATAGAGCCAGTAAAATCGGCTCTATACCTTGCGATCTAGCTGTGACAAATCACAGTTGTCACAAATGTAAACAGAGGCTGCAGTTTGCAGCCTTGTCTCTATCTCCTCTCTCACACACCGTTGGGTTGTGAGAGAGGAGAGAGAGAACTTCAAAGATCAGCCAAAGTAAGAATTTAAAGTGATACACACTGATACACACTGATACACACTGATACACAGTACATTCACAGTCTTATCAGTGTGATTCATAAGTCAGTCAGTGTCATCAGCACGATTCAGTGTCAGTGCGTTTCAGTGTCGTCAGTGCCAGTCGCAGTGACATCAGCACAATTCACAGTGTCAGTGCGTTTCAGTGTCGGCCGTGCCAGTCGCAGTGTCATCAGCACTTTTCACAGCGTCAGTGTGTTTCAGCGTCATCAGTGCATTTCAGCGCATTTCAGTGTCATCAGTGCCACATTTGCAGCACATATCATCAGCACTCAGTGCCAACAGAAAACGCCAGTATCTAGCATCGTGCCACCCTACTAGCACCGATTAGCTTGTGACGCTCACATTACCAAGTACCAGTGTGATCCAGTGCCCCCAAGTATACGCAGACATGTCCCAAAAAAAGTACAGCAGTGAGGAGGCATTTCAGATCCTCAGCATGTCTGGTGAGAGTGATGGAGACGCCTCAGATTCTGGATCAGAGTACGAACCTGCAGAGGGCAGCGGTTCAGTATCCTCTGACTCAGAAGAAGTAGTTGTGCCCACTAAAAGAGCCAGGCGTGCTGTGCAACATCCAGCTGACATGCAGCAGCCAAGCACCAGTACTGCCGCTCATACACAATCACAGGCATCCAGCAGTACCACCGCTCATCCCCAAGATCAGCCACAAAGCATCAGGCCCCAAAGAGCACATAATAGTGAAGTACCAGAGGCACTTTCAAATCCCTTGTGGCTACCCTCTAATTCAGCCGCACCGGTCATCCCCCCATTTATTGCCAATCCAGGAGTCCAAGTGGAAACAGAAAACTTTACACCAATCCAATTTTTTTATTTGTTCTTCACTGATGACCTCTTCAATTTGATTGTCACCCAATCCAACCTTTATTTTCAGCAGTTCAGTACCAGCAATCCTAATTCCTCTTATACCAGACCATTTCAGTGGAGGCCTCTGACTGTTGCTGAATTTAAAACCTTTCTCGGCCTAACACTGAATATGGGACTCACCAAAAAAAATGAGCTAAATGCGTACTGGTCCACAAACCCAATTCACCACATGCCCCTATATTCCTCAACCATGTCCAGGACAAGATACAAAACGATCATGAGGTTTCTTCATTTTAACGACAACTCAATTTGCCCTCCCAGACGTGACCCCACATATGATAGGCTCCAAAAAATTAGGCCACTCATCAATTTCTTTACTACCAAATTTTCTGAAATTTATACCCCCCAACAAAATATTTGCGTTGATGAATCCCTTATTCATTTCACAGGCAGGCTTAATTTCAAACAATATGTTTGCTTTACAAAATGGGGTCATTTTGTGGATGTTTCTACTGTCCTGGTATTTAGGGTCTCAAGAAATGTGATAGGCAGTCAGGGCACCAGAGATGATACATTTCCAATTATATGGTATATATACCATTGTTCTGTACACTGTATAACTGTAAGACATTCTAATTAATTTACACTTATTTGGATTTTTTTTACCCAAGAAATGTAGCAGAACACATTTTGGCCTAAATGTATGAAGAAAGATTATTTATTTGCAATGTTTCATTAACATAATATAAGGAAAACAGTTTTTTTGTTAAAAAAAAATCGGTATTTTTTTCTTTATATAGTAAAAAATAAAAACCCCAGTGGTGATTAAATACCACCAAAAGAAAGCTCTATGTGTCCCCAGAACATGGTAAAAAATTCATTTCAGTACAGCGTTGCATGACAGAATAAATGTCAGTCAAAGTACCGCAGCGCTGAATACTGAAAAATGGCCTGGCCAGGAAGGGGGTGTAAACACCTGGTCTTGAAGTGGTTAAGAATAGTACTGCAACTTTTTATTTTTATTTGTAATAGCAAGATAGCATATCCTTATTTGAAATGTGGGAAGAAAAATCCATCCAAACACGAGCAAACATACAGACTTCTGCACACAGTACATGTCTCTTTACAGCATAAGACTCAAAGGTACAAATCAAGTTTGGTAATCACATAGCAACCCACATATTTGTATTACATGAACACCTTCTGTAATTGTGCACTAGGTTAGTGCCTGCAGTATATGTTAAAAATCCCTTCACAGCAGCTGAAAGCAACCAGTATTAAAGGAATTGGGTGGACAGGATTTAGCATGTATCAAGCTGCATTGTCTTGAGCCGCTAGAAGCATAATTTTGACCAAGATAAGATTTCTTTCATACAACAAACAAAAACTGAATGGGAATTCCACCCCCCCCCCACCCCCCCCCTGCACACTGCAACCAGAAACAAAGACAGACACATAGATTTTCACAATACATATTTATTAATTAACACTTTTTTTAAAGGAAATCATATGAAAGTACAGCCGTCTACAGCAAACCTTCGGCACTAGGTCCCCTCACCACATTAAAGACAGTCATTTCATACTGATTGATTGCAATAAATTACTCTACTTTGTATCTTCACTGTTCTAGCATTGTCTGATTAAATAAAACTTTTATTCTGTCAAATACTGGGTTTCCATATCAGCTCTCTCCCAGTGGAAGTAAAACTTTTTACTGGTTATACTGATTTTAAGAGCCCTGTATTTCGAAACCTGCTTCCGATTATTATTATATAGGATTTAAAAAGCGCCAACAGTTTTGCCTTAAAGGGGTCACTGCATGGAAAATGATCAAGACACTGGTGTGAGGAGAGGTGCCTGCAGTTTAACTCTAGAGCTTGCATTCATGTCTTATTGATCCAAGTTTTTTCACTCTCCCTGTAAGTCTTTGTTATATATTTTGGAGCAGTGGGAATATTCCAAGGTATCTAGGAACATTAAAAATTTGCATGGGAATGAAACTAGTGTTTACAGCAATAAATGGGTATGGTATTAGTCTGAGTACAAGTAACCCATAAAACTGCAACAGAGAGATCTCCCTGTTGGATTTAAGAAAGCAATGAGTGAATGCACCAGATGCCAGATGTAACTGAAATATGGCTTCTGATTGTACTGATAGCTTAATAATAAAGTGGTGCAAAATTGGAATTCTCATACAGCTAATGCAGTGTTGTCTTATTTAAGATTTGTCTGCTTACTCATATTAATCTGCTGTAGGGCAGGAGGGGGGAGGAGGAATATCAATGCAGCAATGGATCTGTGTTATAGCTGCCAAGCATTCGCATGCTGAGACCAGGAGCTAAATTAAACTAGTTTGTGCAGCCTAGGCTCTAAGCCTGGGTTACAGTAAGACATAAAGCTTTCAGCTTCTCTGCTGATTTCTAAGGGGACCCACAGTCCAATGCTACATTTCAGCTTGACACATAATCCTTCTAAAAGTAACCATGGACTACCCCTAGTTGTGGATAAGCAGATGTACAGTGAAGAAGAGGAGTAAATAGTATTTTTCTGTTCTGAAGAAACCATTGGCGAGGAATAAGATTGCAGAAGATCTGAAAATGTATACCACTGGCCATTTAGTGTAGATGCAGTGATGGCTCTTCTCTGTGGTTTTACTCAAATTATACAGGATGGTGGTAAGTTTGCAAGATGATCATATCAGACTAAGGCGAAACTGACACATCATTATGTGCAATATTATATATTAATCCTGCCCTCCTCTGTTAGCATTGACTTGGTTATTACCTTGCAGTACATTTGACACCTATGACAAGGGATCTCGGCATAGTATCTATTTTTATCACTCAGGCTAATAGATTCTTTGTAATTACTTTCTGGGATCCCAACAGTATTGCATTTACCTCAAATTTTATTATTTTCACTTAACGTATTGCTTTGAATATATTTTATGGAGTAATTTAAATTCTGTTTTCTAAAACTACATTTTATTGTTGTGTGTGTTCTTCACTTTAAGCCACCCTAGACATGATATTTTATAGCTTATCAGTCAATTAACTCATGGATATGATGTAGCACCTCACACCTGCCAGCCAAACACCATCAGGGAATGAGTGATTAAGTAGACTATAAAAACTATTTATGTTGAAATGTCCCCCTCCCCCCAACCCCTTTCCCTGTGATAAAATAAGTATTCGGCTGATCGTGTGGCATTCTGCAGTGTTTTAAGTCAGAGTTCCTGGGTTATGCTGTTGCACATCTGACTTTCCTCTCATGTCTGTTGATACCCTTATAGTATTTGGTTTAAAGGGATGTTGTGTGGCATATCATGATGGGTTGTAGGGTATCCAGAGTGGTTCACAAGGTTGCCCAAAAGTACCGTGCAGCATTGCTACTTACACACCTATTTTTATTGCATGATATTTGGTATTGTCTTTGACTGATATAATAGTTTTTGGTCTGAAAGAAAATTATTTTCTTAAGGCAAACCAGCAAAGGCTGGTTGCGTGACTTTAACATGTCACATGTCCGGGCTTTCCTCCTGGCTTTTGTTTTCTTAAGATCTTCCATTCAGAAAAATAGCACTCTGCTGGCTGTGCAGCAAATTTGCTGTACTTTATAAATGTGAAGGGCTATTCGTTTTTTTTTTTTAGTAGTGGTAAAGCCAAGCTAAGGCCATACTACTGCTTTATAGATGCCCCGCTCAGTTTTATAAAGCGCAGTTTGTTTTTAACAGGAATACTTTTTTTCCTTTTTGTACAGTTTTCGCTTGTATTTATTTATTTATTTTCTGCGGTTACCTATCAACCTTTTGTATACCTCCTGTGGATGTGTACACACTTCAGCAGCATCTGAACATTACAGCATTGCCCTGGTGGCTATAGCAGACTGTGCCTATGCGCTGTGCATTGGCACTGCTGCTTGTAGTCCAGCACTGGAAAGTTGACAACATTGCAGCTGAATAGATTAAATGTCGGTAAGGGAATATCTGCGTACACTCCTTGTTTGCAGGGCAACCAGGTTTAATGTCATTGAATGCAGGAGTTCTATAAAAAAATGTTTTGGTTTAGATGCACATTCATTAAGATGCTTGCTATGTTCTCTTCTTTTGTGTTATCTCACCATCTATATGCTTGTTTTCTGTGGTATAATTAAAACTAAAAGAAAAACCTGCCTTTTGGTATTAGATTTTGCCCTCTATGGGACACAAACAACCCAATGTGCATCTGAGATATTGTCAACCAAATTAGAAATGTTTGATTTATTCACTATTCTCAGCATTCATTACAAGGATAAGCACACGTTTGATTAAACCTTATGCCCATGTTACACTTGCGATCCTGTCACTGGCAGCAACTCGCAATCTTCAGGAGTGCAAAAAAAGTGCAGACAGAATGCTCACATGCCTTCGTGGTATTGCTCCCTTGCCGGTCAGATGAGTGAGACATTGCTTTGTTGTTGAAGAAGAAAATGCAGCAGAATGTCGCTCCTCAGCAATGAATTGTGCAACACCTCAATCATCCGGCCCGCAAGGGAGCATCACCGAAAGCAGGATGGGTATTTTTCTGCTTTGTAAAGTGATCCTGTTGCCAGTGACAAGTCAAGCTTCAATAGCTTAACCAAACAAAAGCTTAACCAAACAAAGGCATTACATTAGATGTAGTGATAGTTTGCCTTCAAGGACGCCTTTCACTGGATCAATATTATTTACGATATAAAGCATGCAGTTTAGACATGTAAATGGTGTAGACATGTAAATGGGTAGTGTGAAGGAGGCCCAGAGACAGTGCATGAATATGACATTTTACCACATTAGATTCCTTAAATCCTCCACTCATACCTGTTGAATAGAATTCTACTTTTAAAGTTTAAGGCTTGATGCATTTGAGAACCTAAAAAGCAACTTGGGTCTTTTCCATCTGCACTGTACTTCATCCATTTAAACATTTCCATCTATAGGAAAGTGTTCATTTTTTAATTAATTTCTGCCACTGACTTAGAAATGTGTTTTTGTTGCTCTATTTTCTATATCAGTCTTCTATGATTATTCTTTTTTATTTGCATACAGTTTTAAGGAGAATAAAGCAGAATACATTACTTGTCACTAGTCATGTAGTTATCTGCCAGACAATACATTGATATACTGAGTGTGACTTCAAAATAAAAGCATTGATTTATTAAGTAATTTATTTGTGCTAGGTTGATGTTTCACTTTTTCCATTTGTAAGCAATGTTGTTGGCAATTCTTCTTCATTTTTTTAGATTATGGTACCGTATATACTCGAGTATAAGCCGTCCCGAATATAAGCCGAGGGTGGGAAATGAGGAAGCTACTGGTAGATAGATACCAATAAAATTACATTAATATTTATTTAAAAGAAAAATAACCTAGCTCTGTAAGTGGAAAAGGGGGTACAGGGCTACATATCATGTACTACGGATCATTTAACCCATTCATATTAGCAGAGGATAATTGTAAATCTATTGTTCAGTGCACTCTATATGTAGTATATAGTACATGTACATATAGAGTGCCTGCAACAATACATTTACAATGATCCTCTGCTAACATGAATGGGTTAAATGATCCGTAGTACATGATATGTAGCCCTGTACCCCCTTTTCCACTTACAGAGCTAGGTTATTTTTCTTTTAAATAAATATTAATGTAATTTTATTGGTATCTATCTACCAGTAGCTTCCTCATTTCCCACCCTCGGCTTATATTCGGGTCAATACTTTTTCCCAGTTTTTTTTGCTAAAATTAGGTACCTCGGCTTATATTCGGGTCAATACTTTTTCCCAGTTTTTTTTGCTAAAATTAGGTACCTCGGCTTATATTCGGGTCAATACTTTTTCCCAGTTTTTTTTGCTAAAATTAGGTACCTCGGCTTATATTCGGGTCAATACTTTTTCCCAGTTTTTTTTGCTAAAATTAGGTACCTCGGCTTATATTCGGGTCAATACTTTTTCCCAGTTTTTTTTGCTAAAATTAGGTACCTCGGCTTATATTCGGGTCAATACTTTTTCCCAGTTTTTTTTGCTAAAATTAGGTACCTCGGCTTATATTCGGGTCAATACTTTTTCCCAGTTTTTTTTGCTAAAATTAGGTACCTCGGCTTATATTCGGGTCAATACTTTTTCCCAGTTTTTTTTGCTAAAATTAGGTACCTCGGCTTATATTCGGGTCAATACTTTTTCCCAGTTTTTTTTGCTAAAATTAGGTACCTCGGCTTATATTCGGGACGGCTTATACTCGAGTATATACGGTATACAGTTTCAGAAGTAAAAAGCCTACTTTAAAGAGCCAATCGATGTTTGATTTCTTCTTTTTCTTTCACCAGATGAAGGTCCTTATACTAAATCTGCTAACCAGTCAAAGGTGCCAGATGGCTCCCTGGCAGTCAGAAGACAGAGCATCACAGGTACAAACCTATTTTAAATGACACTATCTAGTGCACAATATGAACCTGCTGTGAGCATGCTACTGGAAAACTGAATTGTAGATGTGTTCTGTTGTAAAGCTCTACAGTGGGGGGAGATTTTCATATAGATGGAGTAAAGAAAGTATTTTATTATATTTACAGCTACTGCTGCTAGATGCACTTTAAGAAATAACTGTTCTGGGTTTAAATCTGTCTGCTCTAATGAGTGTGAAAAAGCGGAAGAAGATTAATGCAGCAGCTTGTGATGGACTCTGCTTTTAAATGAGTATACATCTGCAGAGAGGTGCTTTCTACAGACTCACTAAATAATATACAGCAGCTGAAATACAGTTTCAAAACATTTAGTGCATTGCATAAATATACTTGAATACCCAATTGATGATCTGTACAGTCAGCTAATCACCATTCTACAAGGTGGAAAGTTGAACATGTTCTGTTCCTTTTTCTAGTGGTAATTCATTGCCGGGTAAAGACAGCTAACAAATTAGGTTCTGACAGGCAGCTGATCACGTACTACATTTCTGTAGGCAGGAATTGCATCAAGTCAGGCACTAGAATGTTTCCTGAAAAGAAGCCTTAGCCTTTGAACAATTGGCTATCTTCTGCTAGACTTGTATTTCCAAAATACTTAAACTCAAACAAGACATAAGGTGTGGTATAGGTAGCTGTACATGCTTTTTAGATAACACTGCGGAAAAAAACATTCTACTCTTAAGGTAAGACAGATGTTCAGGTCTGGCTTGTAAGAGGAAATTAGTGATGTGGGTTTATGGCATAACTTTGCGATGAGCACAAACAAGACATGTCCAATAGAAAGCTTAAGGGGGCAATCTGTTAGAATTTAATTGCTGGAAGCATGATAGAAATTTCTTAATTTCCTTATAGAACATAATTGTATGTCTCTTTGTGTATGTTGATATCATCCCTGTGTCATCTCTTAGAGCAAGTTAAATATGTGTAGTTATAACCTTTCTGCAGCTTGTATATTAGGTTTTTCTTTGGCTCACAAGACCTTAAAATACAACCTGATATGTTTTGGGGTTTTTTAGTACAACATATTTGTGCTATATTCAGTCCTTGGAAGTGACTCAATTTGGATTAGGGCTGCAACTTACGATTATTTTCATAATCGATTAGCTAGCCGTTATTTTTTTTAATTAATTGGATAGAAAAAAAACCCCATCTTTAATTTAAAATAAAATACACAACTGGAGTGTTACAAACATAAAGTTTACTTAAGAATAAAACTGCATGCACAATTTCTTTCAATCACACTGCACTAGAACATTTTGCAGTATTGCACATTCCAATGCAGGTGATCGCACTGCTGGCGGAGGTGTGTTTGGAGGTGTGTGTGTATGTATGTATGTATATATGTGTGTGTGTGTGTATGTGTATGTGTATATATATATATATATATATATATATAATATAAGCCCATTCATCAGTTTAGCATAATCTATGAATATTGGCCTGTGAATTATTGCTCTCACACTGGCGCACGCGGCAGTGCCTGATTTCTGTACGTCGGTACACCCAACTTTTGTTTCTATTCATATGTGCGCGGGGAGTTTAGTTTTTTTTTGATATCTTTACATTTATTTTATTTACTCTTAATTTTCTGATTTTTTTTTGTTCACTTTATTGCTATCACATGGGGGGCTCACAAGTTTATTAGACCCCTAGGTTCACCTTTCTTTTTATTTATTTTGTTTTATTGGTTTTCAAAACATATAATACATTTACCACGAATGAAAGGTTGCGTGTTCTGCGCTATGAAACAGACCCCAAGGGGGAGATTTCACAACCATCGTTTCGTCACCTGACTTTATCAAGGTAGGGCTAGGACCTAGCCATACCTTTATAAAGTCAGGTGACGAAACGCGTCGGGAGGCGGGCCTGTTGCTTGACCAAATATAGATGTAAAGGTACAAAAGGTGCAAAACCTACAAAAACCCACGTGGGGAATTACCGCTTAGGCGTGCGGCTGGATCTGAGTCTCTGGGTCCACTAGGTGGGACTTATACGTGTCCGTGTCCTTAAAGAACAACCAACAGGCCCAACGTTTGTAAAAAGTGGAGTAGGAGTCCTTTGCGGTGTGCATGAGCTCTTCCAGTAGTCTAGTGTGGTCAATCTTCTGGAACCAGGCCTGTATGGGTGCTACCTGAGTGGATCTCCAATGCCCAGGAATGAGAGATTTGGCCGCATTCAACAGGGCGGGAACTATAGATTTCTTATATGCTCGTGCGGAGTCAGATGTGAGATGAAACAGGCACACCCAGGGATCCAGTGGGAGTTGTTCCCCACAAATGCGATTGATAAGTTGGGTGACCTGAGACCAGTATGGTTGTATCAGAGGACACTCCCACCAGATGTGGGCGAACTAACCTGGATTCCCGCAGGACCGCCAGCACTGAAGGTCTAAAAGGGGGTTAATAGCATGTAGCCTGGTGGGGACATAGTACCACCTGGATAGCAACTTGTAATTTGTTTCCAGCATCGGGACATCAACCGAAGAGGTCGTTACTCGAGTCAAGAGTCTGGATCTCTCCTCCGGGGTGAGGGTGCGGTGGAGATCCGACTCCCATTTTAGGAGGAATGGAAGAGGGGAATCATGCTCCATCCGAAGCAAGGCTTTGTAGAAGTAAGATAAGCAGTGGGTGGGTCTGGAGTTGGAGTTAGTAACGTTTCAAAAAGAGTGAAATCACGGGGTGTTCTAAGTGGTTTTGGGAGGGCAGCAATGAAGTGGGAGAGCTGGCGGTGCTTCCAGGAATCCAGGGGTATTCTGCCCCAAAGGGATTGTAAATCATTCAGAGAGAGCAAGGAAGTACCATGTAAGACATCTCGCAATTTCAGAGTGGCGGAATCTGTCCATTTTGCGAAGGATCTGTCCAACCTTCCCGTGAGAAAGAAGTCAGAGCCCTGTAGAGGCATGAGGATGGAGTTGTGGGGCCAATGGAACCTGCGGTGTAGGCGGTCCCAGGTGTGCAGTGTAGAAATGGTCAGCGGCAAGGTGGTGGGTGTGAGAGGCCTCCATTTGGGGGGTAACCAGATCGCCTCGGACAGGGGGGTACCACTCGCCGCAGACTCCAAGGGCACCCAGCCTTTTTCCAAATGCCCAAACACCCAGTCCACCACTCTCACCATCTGGGCAGCGGCATGGTAGAGCCGGAAGTCTGGTAGGGCCAGCCCTCCATTACAACGGGTCCTAGCTAGCGTCCGATTCGATAACCTAGGAGCGTTAAAAGGTCTGCTTTTACTAGATTGAGAAGGGGAACATAATTATATCGGTAAAGGTCCAGGGGCCTACGGGTTAGTTGGATACCCAGGTAACGGAGGGAGTGGGGGCGCCATTGGAAGGGGAAGTGGGGTAGGATTGCTCGGCTTTCTTCAGATGTCAGAGTCAGGTTAAGGATCTCTGATTTGCCCATGTTAATTTTAAAATTGGTAATGGACCCATAGTCATTTAATGCTGACATGATTTGGGGCAGGGATATCCGTGGGTTTCTAACGTAAAACAGGATGTCGTCAGCGTAGGCCGCCAGTTTGAATTCGCCTGCCTCGGTTACTATACCCTGAATATCAGAGTTGAGTCTAATAGTGGACAATAGGGGTTCAAGGGAGATAGCAAATAGGGGGGATAGGGGGCAGCCCTGTCTTGTACCGTTATATAACGTGAATGAAGGGGAAAGGGACCCGTTGATAAGGATTCGGGCAGTAGGAGTGGCGTAAAGCGCCACGATCCATTCCATCATCCGTGGGCCCAAGCCTAGGTGGGACAGGGTGGCTAGGAGAAAATCCCAGGCCACCCTGTCAAACGCTTTCTCTGCGTCGATGGAAAGGAGCAGCGTAGGGGATTTTTGTTGCCTAGCCATATGTATGAGAGAGAGGGATTTAAGGGCGTTGTCCCGAGCTTCCCTACCCGGGATGAATCCCACCTGGTCTGGGTGCACCCAGGACGGGAGGAGCGGGTACAACCTGGTTGCTAGAATTTTTGCGTACAATTTGGTGTCCACATTAAGTAATGAGATGGGGCGATAGCTGGTGCAATTCGAGGGGTCTTTCTCTGGCTTGGCTATAACTGTAATGTGGGCCAGGAGCGACTCCGGTCGCATGGGGGTAGTTGTGGAGATTGTATTAGCGTAGGAGCAGAAGTGGGGGGCGACGATGTCCTGGAAGCGCTTATAGTAAAGCAGAGTAAACCCATCAGGTCCCGGGCTTTTACCCAGTGGGGTGGAACTAATCACTGACCTAAATTCAGCTGCTGTGATGTCAGCCTCAATGGCAGCAAGGGCCGATTCAGGCACCCTAGGGAGGGAGGCTTGCTGCAGGTATGAGTTAATTCTATCTAGTTTGGATGCTTTAGCTGCGGGGTCTAATGGGGCCTCCACTCGGTATAGGTCTTGATAGTAGTTGCGAAAAACTTCCGCAATGGCCGATGTGGTATGTGCCATGGTACCAGATTTGGTTTTAATCTTGGAAATAAAGGTGGCAGACTGTTTGGTTGGCAAGGCTCGTGCTAAAAATCTACCGGGCTTGCCCCTAGTTCGTAATACTTACGGGAGACTGCGTTGAAGGCTCGTGTGGTATTCTGCTCCAATAAGAGCCGTAGTTCCTCACGTTTGGCCAGGAGTTCCCCAAGGATCCCTGGGTCTGGGAGGCCCTTGTGGGACGTTTCTAGGAGTTGGATCTCTGCCAGCAGCGCCGCCATGGCTGCCAACCGCTCCCGTTTGCGCCTGGCCCCTATTACCATCAGCTGGCTGCGCAACACCGCCTTGTGAGCTTACCACGTGCATGCCGCGGAAACCTCAGGGGAGGAGTTAGTGGCGAAATAGGAAGCCATAGTCTGCGATAGGTCAGCGGTAATCTGCTGGTCAAGCAGTAGAGAGTCATTGAGTTTCCAGTTACACGTTCTGTCACCCAAGGAGTCCAGAGACAGGGAGATCATTACCGGGGCATGATCCGAGATTGTGACCGGGAGTATCTCCGCGGATTGTAGCTTTTCCAGGAGGGTGTGATCCAGCATGATCACATCAATCCTGGAGTACGTAGAGTGTACTGAGGAAAAATGGGTGTAGTCTCGGACTCCTGGGTGAAGGAGGCGCCAGGCGTCCACCAGTTGTGACCTGTGTAGTGCCTTGCGGAGGGAGGTTAGATGGGAGGACGGGTTTCGCGTAGTCTTAGAGGAGGAATCTAGGGATGGATCCAAGCATAAGTTCAGGTCCCCCGCCAAGATAAGTTTATCCTTACGGAAATCTCCCGTTTTGCTTAAAACTCGCTTTAAAAAAGACACTTGATGAACATTAGGAGAATATACATTGACCAGTGTGAATGCTATGCCCTGAATGGTGACTTGCAGGAGGAGAAACCGACCCTCAGGGTCATTCAAGCGATCATGGAGCTGCACAGAGAGTCCCCTACGAAACCCAATGGCGACTCCCTTTGCTCTTTTGGTGGGAGAGGCGCTGTAGTACCAGATCGGATACTGCTGTGCCTTAATCAGTGTCGGGGAGATGTAGGAGAGGTGTGTCTCCTGGAGGAAGACCACGTCCGCGCCGCATCGCTGTAATTCGGACAGTATCTGGAACCGTTTACGTGGAGAGTTTAGGCCTCGCACATTATACAAGAGTATTTTTAGAGCCGCCATTGGTGTTTCTTATGGGGGAACTCTACTGAGAGCCGCATGAATCTGAGCAAGGTCAAGACAGGGGGGACACAGACCAGGGACATTGGAGGAGGGGGAAGGGAAACACACAAGGACATGTACCCAGACATGGGCAGAAGAATCTGCCTATTCCTAGTTGCCGTCAACTCGGCAGGAAATGCCTTTGCGAGGGACCAGGAGTCCCCCAGGAAGGCATGGCCTATGGGGGGTGGAGGGCCACACATGGCAGGACCCGAAATAGGGTTCAGCGGCTGGGGAAATGCATAAGGCCTCTCCCCATCCCCGAGTGCATACAAAGGTATTATATAAACTTAGTATATTCTAACAACAGAGCTTAACCAATTAATGCTCAACAGTAAGGTAATCATCACAGGATACAGATGGAGCACAATAGGAACAGGTGTTGCGTAGGTGGTGGACAACTTTGCCTCGATGCCTCCCCCAAACAGGTAAGGGGGGGGGCACCTCACTAGGTCTCAAAACGACCAAGATTAGAGAGCTGGTGTTCTCCCAGCAGGAGCGAAAGGCATAATGCATGCCATATCAATCCCCAGGGGTGTGTGGGGGGGAGGCCTGCTCCGGGAGCCGCGTTGTGCCTTCGGTTCTGCCCCTTGCCATTGTAGAGATGGGGTAAAACGCCATACCGGTGGGAGGTCAGCCCAATCGGGAAGCTCCGGCTTGGGGATTTCTAGCTTGGAACAAAAATCTGCCAATTCTTCCGGGAATCGTAGCACCGCCGATCTGCCCCCTCGGGTGGCGATGAGGCAGGCGGGAAATCCCCAACGATACGGGATATGGGAGTCCTTCAGTTGTTGCAGTAGGGGTCTCAGCTTTCGTCTACGTGCGAGGGTCTCCGGAGAGAGATCCGGGAAGATTTGAATCTTGGTGCCATCGAAATCCACTTCTGAGGATGACTTAAGGTGGGTGAGAATCAGGGCCTTGTCGGTGTAGTAGTGCCAACGCACTATGACGTCACGGGGCAGCTCTCCCGCCAGTGCTCTGGGTCTCAGGGCTCTGTGGGCCCGATCAAACAGCATGGTGGAGGTGGGGGGGCGCTCCAGGATAGCGTTGAGGATGCCCCGAACGGTGTCAGCGAGATCCGCATCACCCGTAGCTTCAGGAAGGCCACGGAGGCGGAGGTTGTTCCTGCGGTTCCTGTTTTCCTGGTCCTCGATCTTGTACAGGGCTTGGCGGGTATGGAGCCATGCTTGCTTACCCTGATTCTGCAGTTCGCGGATGGCCTGAGCGTGATCATCCAGGCGGTCCTCCGTCACTTCAACGCGGTGCAATGTGTGCAAGAGTTCGGAGCGGATTGCCGTTAGGTCGGATTTGATGGAGGTCTCGAGGCTCAGGAACATGGCCGACAGCTCCCTTTTGGTCGGTAGGGAGTGGGCTAGTGTGCGGACCGACATCTCAGAGCCGTCATCCGAGGTGCACACCTGCAGGGGCTGTCGGCGGCGCGTGGAGTCCATGCTAGGCCGCGCTGGCGATAGGGTTGGAGGCGCATGCAGGGCCTCCCGGTCTTCTGGCGGGGAATCCGCCGCCCACAGGCGCTTGAGCGAGCCCGCATTCGGTCCCTTAGCGGAGCCCGACTTTTGGCTTCTTTTCCCCATGAGGAATCTGAGATGGGTGAGGCGAAGAGTCCACAAAATAGCGAGCAGCTCGGGGATGGAGAAGGAGCCTCAATTAAGCACGTCCAGCCGCCGCCATAGGTAAGCCATGCCCCCTAGGTTCACCTTTCCACTTCAAAGGAGCTATACAAGCACACACAGCTTCAATAGCTTCAACCAGGGAATGTAGACACAGCAGGCAGTGGGTGTGTGCAATAGCCAACCTGCTATTGGCTATTGCAATTTGAAATAGCCAAAAGCAGGCTGGCTATTGCACCCTCTCACTGCCTGCTGTCAATCAGCAGAGTAGGGACCTAAAGGAGAAAGTTAGGCCTGGTTCACACGCTCAACATGTGAAAACCAATAATTGCCTATGGGCATGGTTCCCACCTGGGCGTTTTACAGTGCGTAGGAATGCGCTGTAAAACGCCCTATGCCCAAAGAAGTACAGGAGCTTCTTTGGGGCATATTTGTTGCGCGTATCCATTAGGATACAGCGGGATAGCCCTCCGAAATGCGCGTTTGTCGCATGTTTCTTTTACCGCAAATCACGGTAAAAACGCGCGGCACGAAACCCGGATATTCCGTACGCCTAGGTGTGAACCCAGCCTTAGGGTTACGCTGCGGTTGAGCATTTGGGTACCGTGTGGTCACTGCAGGCGAAATCAACTAATTGATAATGAAAATCGTTGAAAACTATTCTCATTAGCGATTATTATCGATTAGTTGTTGCAGCCTTAGTTTGGTTACTACCATAGAGGGAAAGGGGTGCTGTGTTGTCTCACCTGTAAACATAGTGGCCACTTGTGACATGGTACTGTCAGTCTCTCATCAGCTCCTAGTTTATATAACAAGCAAAGAGATCAATTGAATGGCTCCCCAGCACATCTTCCCGGGACAGCTTTGTTACAGAGCACAATGTGCAGTACACTGAACTGCAGAGAATGCTAAATATTTTGGTCCATTGTGGAGGCATAAGAAAGCCAGTTCAAATAAATGGGCTGTCTTAACCCAACACACGTTAATGTGCAACCCAGTGCCTTTAAGCACATTGCCGCGGACCAACCTGCAGTGAATAGACCCTAAAAGTGTACCTGACACACAACATAATCCACGAGTTCCTGTGACTTTTCTCTAGCTTTCCTAATTTACGTACTTTTTGCATCCTAAAAACTCCAGAAAGTACTGAAGCCACTGGGTTAGCATTAGTTAGTCAACTAAGTATTAGAAAGAGCCCTATATTTTTGTGACCATTGTATTGTAAGAAAGCATTCTTCTCATGCATGTGCTTTATGATATAGATTCCAGAGGTAAGAAAGCTTTCCAAAGGAGACATTCGTGTTTTGGCTTTGTTGTTCTGTTAGGTCACTTATCACAAAACTATATGATATCCTTATGCTGGCTAGTAATAAAATCTAGTGCTAAGTATTCACTTTTAGAGCAAGATTAGTAGAACATTTTCCCCATTCCACACATGCCAAGGATATACTGTTCATCGTACAGAGCACACTAAATATATCTCATTTACTACTGCAGCTTGCCTTTAGTGATTTTTTTTCATGTAGGGTGGCATTAAAAAAAATCTGGTGTGGGGAGAAAAAATGTTAGTTATGATTATTGCTAATTAAGCAGGGAGGAAGGATGCTAAAATGTGCAAGTATCATGACAGGCAAACAACCAGATTTGGGGACACTAAGATGCTACTATTGACTCCTGAATTTACTTTTACCAAAGTTTATATTGAATAAAGGAAACTGTGGAATGCAGGATGGATATAGAGGTTCAGTGAAAAAGTTTAAGATGAATAAGCTTACAATCAATAAAAGGTTTGAGTCCCCTTCCGACTGTCTCCCCTTGTCCTCCTTTCCTCCTGTTGTGTTGTCAGTCATGTAGGGTGTCGCAGTTTGATACACTCGGATGCCCGTAATGGGGGCAGTCAATTGGTACGTCCCGATCAACGTGCATGCCACCTCTCAACACGGGGTAGCGCTACCGGCGCCTTTACGAGTAGAGCCTCGAGCTTCATATATTAAGCGTACGGCATATCGTATAATGGTGGAGCCTTCTCCACACACACCACAGTAGATGGATGCAACACACCAGAGCCCTGATGTTGGAAACTACACCTGAAATACACACTCTATTTTACCTGTCAAGAATGTACATGTATCACCTGTAGTTTTCAACTTATTGTACTACTGCGATTTCTAAAGCTGAGCGGCAATACCGCTATTACTTCTGTCCCTGTAACGAGTGTCTTACAGTTTTGTACCTTCCGAGCTGGCACCACCTGTTTGTATAAATGTATGTGGAAATGTCTTCTATATTTGTAAACCAATAAAACTTTATTTGGGAAAATAAAGGTTTGAGATTGAAGTTATTGATCTTTTGGTTGGACACAGTATGTCTTTGCTCAGAAAATTTCCAGTGGCATAAAATAAAAGGAAAAAGGGCACCTCAACTAGGGAGCTAAGGGATAAGTGAGAAGAGTGAAAATTAGGCTTATCCTAGGAGATACGAAAATAAAATAAAGAGTAGGAAGTTGTTTGGGAGGGGGAGAGAGAGGGGTCGGTTGGGGGTAATAGTGGGGAAAACTGGATTTTTGTCTTACCTGTGAAATCTGTTTTTTTGGAGTACATTACTTGACACAAGGAGTTAACATTTTTAATCACTGGGTTATGCAACTTCCTTCAAGTGATTGGACGCTGCTGGAACAACCCTACATTTCCCACTCAGTTCATACGCCTGAGAGATGGTCTGAATAATCCACCTAGTAATAGTGGAGGGGGAGGTGGGGTGCCCCATATGCGGACCCTCTGGGATGACAAACAGCGAATCAGACTTGCAAATGGAAGCTGTTGCAGAGAGGTAAACTCTATCTACCTAAACCACATCCAAACATTGGTGGGAAACTTCATTAGGATGTTTTGGTGCTGAACACAGGAAAGGTCAAATGATGTCCCGGTTAAGGTGGAGTGCAGAGACCACCTTAGGTAGAAAGGAGGTCTTAAGTAACAGTATAACTTTATTCTTATAGATGATTAGCAAAGGCTCCTTGCATGTCAAGGCTGCCAATTCAGAAACATGCTTAGCAGAAGTGATGACGACAAGGAAGCCCACTTTGAACCATTCAGTGATATCCTGCTGCCCTTAATCACTCGCTAAGTGTGGCTTCTGAAGGACCGACAAAACCAGACTACGGTACCAAGGAGTCACTGAAACACGTACAGGGGGAACAATGTAAGTGATTCCCTGCACAAAGGCCTTCCCTAGGAAATTAGAGGCAAGCGGTGTCCAGCTAAAGGCTGGTCTAGGCCAAACTGGAGGAAGAATAAAATGCATCCGACGCAAGACTTCCTGGAAATTCCTGGCTTTGCACCAAGCGAAAGAAGCCTTGCAGGTGTGATTGGAGATTGAGTTCTTAGCTTTAAGGAGTGTAGGAATGGCAACATCTGAAAGGCTTCTGTCCTTTAGTCAAGGATAATCTAGCTAAGGTCTGTTAAATTCAACTCCTCACTTATCTTTCACACGCAAACAAGATGTCACTACTCTTTCTCATGCTGCTTTTTGCGTGTTCTGCCTTTTTAAAGAGAAACGCCAGGAATTGTAGAAATTAGCTGTTGCAGTGGGGCTAACCATGCACTGCAAGGATCAACTGCTTGTTTTGCTCTAGGAGCTCAAATAAAGAAGATATACTTACCTGATCCTTGGTCCTGTCTGGATGCTAGACCGTTCCCCACAACATCTTCTCCCCTGCACTCCGGCGATCTATGGACCTGTGACTTCATCAAGTCTAATGCAAGTGCATTAGACATGAGGAGGCAAGGGACATTCCACCCCGGAGCGGAAGGGGAGAGAGTTGAGTGCTGATTTCCACAGGTTCAGTTAAGTATATTTGTTTGTTCTGGCCCCTAGAGAAAAATTAGCAGTTAACCCTTGCTGTGCAAAATCTGTAGGTTAGAGGTTAAAATGATTTTGGGTGTGGGTTGCTGACTACAGTCATAATAATTTACAGTTTTAGGCTGTGAGTAGCATTTCATGCCATTTTATAGCACGGTAAGGCAATATGAAGTCTCCGATATGGAAAATGTCATCTGTTCTTGAACGCTTCATTTTTACTCTTCTATGAAATCTATTTTCATCAGAATTACAATATCTTGTTCAGTAACTGGGACTAGATTGTAAGTACCCAGAGACAATTGCAGCACATGAAATGGCATTACTCTCAATTAAAACAGATTTAACTGCAGTTGTGTACCCAATATAAAAGAAACATTGGAAATATATTCCCCTAACATTCACCAACCTTTGACCAAAATGTCCTGAGAATATAGAGCTTGTAGTAGAAATAATGGGCACATTTATGCTTTCTTTGTTTAATTCTTTTTTAAGTGCATTCTAGCAAATCCATTTGGTGCTGTTAGTGCTTTCTGTTGGAAACATGTAACTCCATTGAGTGCCTTTATACAAGCCATAGAATACCAAGGTGACCCTTAGTAGTTGTGTTATGTTACAGATAGCTCGAACATTGTTTTTTTTTTTATAATATACAAGTTTCAAAGTTTAATATAGGGAAAAGTGCACATGTAATTTAGTAGTTATGTTATAGATAGCTAGGACATTGTTTTTTTATAAAATACAAGTTTCAAAGTTTAATATAGGGAAAAGTCCATATACAATTGAGTAGTTATGTTACAAATAGCTAGGACATTGTTTTTTTATAATATACACATTTCCAAGTTTAATATATGGAATAGTGCACATGTAATTGAGTACTTATGTTGCAGATAGCTAGAACATTGTTTTTTTATAAAGTACAAGTTTCAAAGTTTAATATAGGGAAAAGTGCACATGTAATTGAGTAGTTATGTTACAGATAGCTAGAACATTGTTTTTTTTATAATATACAAGTTTTAAAGTTTAATATAGGGAAAAGTGCATACGCAATTGATTAGTTGTTACAGATAGCTAGAACACTGTTTTTTATAATATACACGTTTCAAAGTTTAATAAAGGGAAAGTCGATATCCAATTTGGTTTTACTCTTGCTAAAAAGAAAGGCATTGAAGTTACTGTAGTAGTGGACATAAGTATTTCTCCAATTCATTTTTGTTTTGTAGAAGGGATGTCAGTACTTTCCAATGCAAAATGTGAATGTCTTATGTTTGATATTCCATATTATCCATGTCAGATATACACAGGGACCCTAGACTTTCTTTTTGTTTATAGAGGTCCCAAATGTTTGCAGCTCTGGACTTGTTCACAGAGCCAATACATTTGTCAGGAGTCTATTAGTCTTGTAAGAAAATATATTTGAAGGCAGGAATAGCACAGTAATGTTGTAGCTTGTTGCCCCAAGAGACTGTGTTCAGCACATAGGCATGTGCAGGGAAGTGTGGAATGTGACCTAGTTCCCTATTCCCTTTTCAACAATGGCTAATACTGAATTGCCATAAAGTTACTGCCTTGCAGTATGAAAATATTCTACACACTACCTAATTGTAGTATACACTCAATGTGCATTTGAAGAGATGTCTGCAGAATATCATAATGCCAATACTGTGGGACTACTTAGAATTGGTACATTAGTGTTTCTGGAAAAGCTGTGTTATTGGGTTGCCAAGTTTTTAAAGTGCGGTTTTCAGTAGGACTGTGTCCTGATGGTGCATGATTATTCAGTCGAAGAGTATAATGAGCAAAAAAACTAAGTGCAACCTGCATTATCCTCAACTACTGGTCAGAATCCATCTTAGACCGGTCTGGTTTCAGGTTTTCAAGTTCTGAATGCTAATGGCTGGTATGAGTGACTGCACTTTGTACGCAAAGTATATCTAAACCCACAAATGAAAATGTAAAATATATCAGCTTACCAGGGCTTAGTGGCTGCATTAGTTTTATTTTGTTTTAATGTTTAAACTTTGTTCTCTACTTTATCTATTTGTGTAGCCAACGTTGTCACACAGGCTGGACTTGAAACATATAGGTGGACTTAAAATATATATGCCTTTGTTCATCTCATATAAATGGTGGATTGATGGGACTAGCAATTTACACAGCAAAGATTAGGTTGCTTGTGCTTTCTTTTATGGTCACACTTAATTTCTGATCAAATCTACAGGTGTTTTCTGTACTTGCTGCACGCGTTCTTAGATGTAGTGGTAGCAATAATTTTCACTTTTCATGCTGGTAAGTTGCAATGTATTAGATCTTTGTTTTTGAGATACCCTTTAATACTTTTCTATTCTTGTGGAGAAGGGTCATTATTCATTTAGGGAAGGATGTGTGTTAAATTTTCTTGATTTGTCTAAATGGAATGTATACTGATTTTGTATGTTTTCTTAACGTTCTTATCTACAGGACTAAAGCTTGTCATACTACTAAAATTTTGTCTGATTAAGCTACAATTTGAGCAGCGTGTGGCCCGCTCAGGCCCCGCGCTGTCGCAATACAATAAAATGTTGAGCATGAATGAAGAAATCTGTTCTATTTTTTTTTTGTTTCATGCTCAGTGAAAAAAAATCTCATGCATGACAAGGTTTAACTATTTAGTCAGATTAGTATGTTATATGATTATTTTGCCATATACAGGTTTCACATATCAAGTGGCGCTCAAGGCTCCTTTTCACTTCTCAGGGAAGTTGTAAACCTTTGTGTACCCTAACAATTACCTTATGGTTTTTTCTCCCGTTTGTTCTCTTAAATATACAATTGGGAGTGTTTTGTTATATCTGTTCGATAAGTGAAAAACAATAACTGTTCATTCTGACAGAAATCTTGTGAGCTGGTTACTTCCTGTGCTTTTTGACTCTGCTGACTGTTCTCAGTTCACATTATTTCACATTCTAGTTCTCTCTGTGGACTACAGAACACCTTCGCCCCAATGTTATGAAGAAGAGAAGAGAGAGGTCTTCTGTATTCCTGTCCTAGGCTTGCAACACTGCTCCTCACAGTAAGAGAGTGTTGTCACATTTAGGACAGGAAAACGTATTTAGCCACCACATTTAGAGACTGGTAAGCTGCAATATATTTCATTTTTGTTTTCAGATAACTACTTTGCTAGAAAAAAAAAGGAGTGTACAAACCTGAATAACTGAAGCTTAGGTTACTACACACATATTATGGTATATTTAAAAAACCAAAAGAATATAAAATAGGAGTTCTTTGTTAAGTTTATATGCACTTTAATAGACTCCTAAAAGCAAGAAATAATTTTAAGGTGTGCTGGAACATAATTTTCCCTTAGTGAAATTAGGTATGATTTTGCCTTACTACCATCCTGGCCATCTAGGTTGCTATTAGGGATGTCCCGATACTGATGCTAGCATCGGAATCTGGCCCGATACAGGGCATTTTGACAAGTTCGTGTACATGTCAAAATGCCCCGATACAAAGCGCTGAAGCTTGCGCTATGTTTTTTTTTTTACTTTACCTTCCGTGGTGGCTGTGCGGAGCCGTAGCTCATGGTATACTGAGACGCCGCAGCATACCGCAAGCTACTGCTCGCGGTATACTGAGACGCTGCAGCTGAAGCGGATCCTGACAATTGTGCCGGGATCCGCCCAGCTGCGTGACTGACAGCTGGTTCTGCCTATCTAAAGGCAGAGCCAGCTGTACCCGCCCCCTCCCCTGTCCGTTCCGCCAGTCAGCGCTATCGGAGCGGGGGGAATCCAGCCCCTCCCCTGTCACGGCAGAGAGCCGTGACAGGATCGAGAGGTAAGCGAACGCCAGTATGTGTTCGCTCGCCTCCCGATCTACTGAGCCGACCTGTGATAGTCTCATTGTCACAGGTCGGCTAGAACTATGAGGTGAGTGAAAAGCACTCACCTCATAGTTCTCCTTTAAATATGGAACTTATGTGAAGCTTTTACACATAGGAACGAAACATAGAAGTCTGTTAACTATGTATAATGTCTACATTCTTCTCATAAATTAACCTCAAATAATGAGGATGAAAGAATTTGTTAGAAAATGAAACCAAATCTACTCAAAAACCTTTAATGCTGTTAACATTCCATTTTAGTGGTGTTCCATTTGTTACAGGTTTAACAATATATATGAGCATTTAGTGGAGTCCCTGAATGATTGGGGTCCTATTACTGATATGTTCAGTAAAGTAGCAGTCATGGGTAAGGACATTGGTTGGCAATATAATATTTAAAACAGAAATTTGGTTTACAGTTAAGACTTCAAGTGTAACTCATTGCCATGTGAGATCAGTAGACAAATGGCATGTTGTGTTTTCGATTCACAACATGATCTGTTTTGAAAGGTGGAATTCCACTCTATATATGTAAACTTTCACCAGCAAATAGGTCAGGACAGTGTGAAAAAGATGGTTAGACATTGTTTTTCCTTTTAGAACTCTATATTTATCTGTTAACACCATGCTCTAGTGCATAATTTTGTCATTGCTTTTTGACTTGGTATAGAGTTTTGCCTTTGTAATTTAAATAAAAAAGCTGAATAAAATGATATACAGGATGTGCCATCAGTGTACATGATAAATGCATCTAGGTACGGCAACCTTTCATACAGTCTTTTGGGTTAAATAAGAAGTTATCTCATGCAAAAGAAAGCATCCATCTCCTGTCTACTTTTCCTTTTTAGTTCAGTATGCATGCCTTTTTTCTCTGGGGAATGAAAAAGGCGATTGATTAGTAAAATAGACTATGGGTTAGAGCGTTACAATCTCCTGGTTTGCATTGTCCTGCCCTCAGTGCTGACTCTCTGCATTAATTGATCAAAAGAAACAAAGCGCTAAAGGTAGCTGTATGAGCAAAAGAATATGCTATAATTGATTCTGGCGAGGTCAGTATGGAAGCTAATATATAAGTATAAAACAGGACTAGCTAGCATTCTCTGCATTAATTGGTAGCATAGATGTGTCAATACTTTAATCACAGTCTAAAGGAAGAATGTCTAAGCTGTGTACAAAGAAAATAACGAATCTGTCATATTGTAGCATTGCAGGTATTTAAAGAAGTGCTGTGAGAGTAAGACATACTCTTCCCTTCTGCTTAGAGCCAGCGTGAGATTATCCCCTTCCCTCTCTCTTCCTTCAGCACTCACTGGGGGCAGGCACAGCTGGCTTTGGATCTAGAGAGGCAGAGCCAACGGTCAATCAGGCAGCAGGGTGGATGTTGGGGTTTTCTTTGCAGTTCACTTGGCCACTGCATACAAGATCCAATATTTGCTTTTTCAAGTCAGGATGAAATATATGTTTATTATTGGTACAAAAACCAAATTTTACCTTTTTTATTGTTTTACCAAAAAGCCACATTTCTTGTGTGTGCCAGAGGTTCAAGCCAAATTAAACATTCAGTTTAAATTGGCTAAATGCATTCTAGGTGTAGTAAAACAAAAGGTGTGCAAAACCTTTGTTTTTCTTTAAAAAGCAGCCACACCCAGAGTAGAAAACCTGTCGCCTACCAGCATGCTGCAGACTTGGGGCTCTTGCTGTAGGAAAGCAGCTCTATGGAGGATGCTTTCATAGATGCTGCAGCCTGAAAGACTGCTTTTGAGAATGCTTTTAAACCAGTATGGAGTGTCAAAAGGTAACCAAGAACAGACACCATCTTTTTAGTGCAACACGTTGACATTCATTTTTTTTCTTGGTATGTGCTATTTTTTTTTAGAACTACATTGTCACAAGACATAATTACTTTAGCAATACAATGTTTTTTTAAACTTTGCCGAAGCAAAGTGTTATTGACAAAGAAAAAAGCCCTCTGGAGCTTTTAGCTATAACGTGGTCATAAGAACAGCATATTAGCACATTATGACGGCTTACTTTTTAAGTGATCCCTGTCAGCGTTGTGCTGTCCAGGTTCCCCTCTATCATCATGCTTGCATCTTGACCCAGTCTTTTTCTGCTACGGCCTCTTAATTGGCCGCCAGGATGATGTAACTCCCACTCATGCACATGGGAGTTACTTAATTTCCTTACTGAGCTGTGCAAGCTTATTTTTTAAATAAATGATGTCACCTTATTTTAAGTATTAGTTATGCAGGGCAAATGTGGCAAGCACCGTTAAAAGATTAGACCACCTCAAATTAAAAGCTTTTATCTTTGGCAAGGTTTGAGGCGAAGTCTATTTTTTACAACTTATAATATGGCATGTACATATAAAGTAAGCAATCAAGGTCTTGAATAGAAACAGAATGTTTGAGCACCTTGTTCAGTGGAGCTTACATCTGAAATAATATAGTGAAACTCGCCCAAAGTGCCCACAGCCTTGTGTAATTGGCTGATTATTTATTGCCAGATAGAGAAACAGTGTTGGAGCTTGACCAGATGGTAGGTTCCACTGTCAGATCCACAATATGGAATTAAAGCTGCAAATCCTGAGGGGCATTGCGTGGCCTTTAGTGGGGCAGCTGTTTCAAGCAGCAGTTTATAGGAAATTATTTGTAAAATTTTAATATTCCTAGCACAAATACCAGATTAATGGTTTTCTTTTGGCTGTAACTCCACATATTGTTGTTACCATTTTACCTGAATTTGGTAAAGTAATTAGTACATATATGTTTGACACTTAAAGCTGAACTCCTGCCACAAAATCATCATTTAAATATATTCCCTAATAGGCACAAAGGATATAAATCTACTTTGTGTGCACCAACATAGTTTGATGCTGTAATATATTTGCAATCATTTATAAGAATCTATTTCATACTGACGAGATACAAATGTGGAAGATGTTAACCCCTTCGTGACTGACGACGTACAGTGTACGTTGCCAGCATCGGGGCTGTTTAAACAGACTCCCGGCGACTTTTGCCGCCGGGACTCTGTTTAAACTTGTAGAGCCGACTGTCGGCTTTACAACAGAAATCATAAATTGTGTATTTCTTTGACTTGGAATTACAAGTATATAGCATAGCTTTCTGCATAATAAACATTGCTTATGTTTCCTTGTTGAGCTTCAGCTTTATTTCTTTATGTTTTGATTGTTCAGTGTTTTTATTTCTGAATCTCTGCACGTGGCCAACTGTTATGTTTTACCATCTAAAAAGGTACATCTAAAAACGTTTTGCATGAGAACTTTTACCATATCTCCCAAATCTCAAAGTTTGAAAAGAGTGACGACCTCATAGCAGCTCCAAACTTCCTGGTTGTCAGTGCTAATACCCTTCAATGCATACTATGTCCAGAGATGCTCATCACATGGCTATCCCATTGAATTTGTATTTTCATGATGTATAAGGAACAATCCTTGTATCGGACTCCTTTTTTATATGTTTCTTTGCTACATACCAATGCACCAATGCAACCACCAGTTTTAAATTAAGTTTTTGACATTTTTTATGTCAGTATATA
>NW_017306333.1:2393906-2400014 GCF_000935625.1 Nanorana parkeri
TTCTAAAATATTTTTTTTAAATATTTTATATTTTTTCTTTACTGCTGGGGGCTATAGGGAAATATCAGGGGTCTTAACAGACTCCAGATTTTTTTTTCCTTTTGAAATAAAAAAAGAGATTGAGGACACAGAGTCCTCAATCTCTTTTTCTGCAATCCTTGTTATAAATGAACTGGAATCCTATTACTGAGTGCTCCTGTCCATTCATAAACGGAGGATATAGTATGAGTTCCTATGTCCACAATCATGAATGAACAGGAAGTGATGTAGAGCACATCCTGTTCATTCATTATTGGGGACATAGTAAGCTTACTATGTCCTCAATTATTTACAAACACTCAGCGATCAGCAGTTTGCTGAGTGCTTGTAAGTTGCTCTCTACCCTGACTCGCCATCACTGGAGGCTGAGCTGTGTGCTGCTGGGGGAGAGCTTGGCCTCCTGTGACACGGCTGACAGCTGACTCTTCCCCTGCACTGCTCGCAGTGACAGCTGTCTCCTCCCCGCACCTCCCACTCAAGCTCCTGTGACAGCTGTCTCCTCCCCGCACCGCTCACAATCCTTATTTGCTTGGAGGCTGCGGGAGAGCTCGGTCTCCTGTGACACTGATGATAGCGCTCTCCTCCTCGCCCTGCTCAGCCTCCTGAAAGTTTATCTCCTCCCCGCTGGGTGCTGCTCTGTGTCAAAGGGGACATAGATCAGCGCCCAGCAGGGAGGAGAGAAACCAGAGATGCACCACATTTTCGGCCAAAAATACTTTCAGCATTTTGCCCAAGGTACCATTTTTGACTGAAATTTCAGTGCATCCATAATATATATAGCATAAATATGGAATATGATCTATTATGTTTATGTTCATAAATGACTGTTCATAGTATGTTGTGATTTCATTCTTTGTAAGCTGTGCGGAGGAAAAACAGGATGCATATTTCAAGAGGAAATATTTTGTTTATAACTAAACATCATGAATGTGTACCTGATTCAAAATTGTGTACCTACAGTAATCACTAAGAATATAACATTAATTGTATTTAGTTGGATGAGAAGCTCTTAACTTGTCTAAGTTTCAACTTGAAAGAAAAAGATTTAAATTATACATATGCTGTATGTTTTTCTGCAGGAAACATTTCAATAACATTAACCCTTTCTCATGAATGTGACGCCAGGGGAGTTCTGAGCTCTTGGCTGGCTTACAAACTTGCAGATGTTCCGCATGACTACTTGATGTATGCAGTTGGCAGTCAGGGGTGCTGCACCACCTTTGAGCTCTGCACCAAAAAGAAAATAACTGTTTATTGTATTAACATATCCAACAAACAGTGACACATTGGGTCTGGAGCATTAAGAATTAAGACTAGAGTTTAGGTTTTGTTGAAATGACGTGGATGATTATTGGGTCAAAACCTAAAGATATTATTAGATCTCCCTTTTTTATTTTTCTTCAAAGCATCTTTATTTGTCTTGAAGAGCCTTAGCACATGTATAACTAGTTTAGTTTAATGTAGTGTAAATCAAAGTGTAATAAGGGTAAGATATGATGTCTCTTGAAGCTGAAATGTAGAAGAATAGAAAAATCCCGACTCTCCCCAATGGGTAACACTCTGCAAGAAAAAAAAAACAGACTTTATCCTTTTCCCACTCTATCCAAAACAAAAAAAAGTTTTGGCTTGTTTGGACATATAGAAAAACATCACACTCCTGTGTCCAACTGTGTTACTATTTTTTACCCCTTTCCTCTTACCTTTTTGTCCTCAATTAACATGCTCATATACCCAGCGAACCCAGTTCTGATCTGCTGTAATCCTACTCTCCACTGCCGCATGCTAGGTCCTGCGCAGCCATCTTCCTATGTTACGCCATTGGGTGAGCTCTGTCTTTTTTAGGTTCCTGCAGCCGCCCCCCTGATGACACAGAGCCACGTTCTTCCTCCTTCAACGCTGCATAGAAGCTGATACCTCCTGAGATATATGATGTGAATAGCTTAGAAAGCATCAGAAGCAGGATTCCACATGATTCTTGCCTAGGAGGTAATGAAGGCCAGGGTGGAATGTTAAAGAAAAAAGGGCAACTTCAGTAAGGTCACCATGGAGAAAAGTACCCTTCTGCCCTAGAAAAAGAAGGCAAAATCTCTATCTGGAAAATCCTCTACTCCCTGAGGTTAAGAAGAAGAGTTCTTTTTTTCTGCTTTTCTCAGACCTCCAAGTCCAAGGCAAAGCCTAGGATTTAGTTCTGCTGTACGTCCTGGACCTAAAGTCCTTCAAATCAATGAGCAGGTCCTACTTACAAAGGGTGGGCCCACTTTTCAGAGTTGGGGGTGTCTGTTGGTCTTCGTGGCCATCTGGTCTCAGGACATTTCAGACTCTTGGGTCCACAATGTTGTATCCCGAAGCTACAAAGGGATATTTGGGTCTCTACCTGCACTCAAGTTGTCAAACTTGACAACATCCTCGCAATGATTGGAGGACCCTCACGCTGCTGTGACACAGCTCCGCTCTCAAGGTGTCATAGCCATTGTGCCAGAAAAGGAAATGTGTCAGGGTTTCAATGTAAATCTATTTACCATCCTGTTCTTGCCTTTCTCTCCTTAGTGAAGGCTTTTATACAGGTGTTTCTCACATTGTGCCTCCTGTGCATTCTCCAGTGACCCCGTAGGATTTCAACCTGGTTATGTTGGTTCTTCTGTCTTCCCTTACTCACAAAGTTGCTTTTCCCGTCGCCATCACTTCTGCAAGGCAAGTTGCTGAGTTGGTAGCCTCTTTTCTTCCCAAGGTGGTTTCTTCCTTTCACCTTAAGCAGTACATTGCTCTACCATCTTTATTTCTTTCTCCAAAACATCCTAAGAAGATTTCCCTTCATTGCCTGGATGTGGTATTCATTTTTTGAGCGTTTCTCTAAGCCATAGCTCCCTTTAGACACCTGAGTGAGTACTGCTTGGACTTTTCTGCATCAGGCATTTGTTTCTCAGATTTGCAAGGCTGCTGTCTAACTTTTGTTCACACTTTTGTTTTTTTTAACCAGGTGGACGTTAAGGCCTCAGCTGATGCCGACTTCGGTCATAAGGTTCTTCATGCGGCTCTGTAGGCTTTAAGCTATCTCTGTAAGCCTGTTGGTTTTTGTGGCCCTATTGTTTGCTCTGTTGCTTACCTCTCAGAGTGCCTTTGGATATCCCAATGCACCTGAATACTTCCTCCTGTGTCTCATAATGTAAAATTAAGGAAATAGGATTTTCCTCCATTCTGTTCTTATGATTGATTGCTACAAAACGGAGGCATGCTGGTAGTGGAAGGGGTTATTCTGGGCTGTCCTTTTCAGCTTTGTTTGCGATTGCCCAGTCTTCTAAAAGCAGCAACATAATCCTACCGTGTTTCCCCGAAAGTAAGACCTACCCCGAAAGTAAGACCTAGCGCTATCTTCGGGGATTTCTGTCATATAAGACCTACCCCGAAAATAAGACCTAGTTCGGTGGTAGGTCTTATATTACAGAGATCCGCTAGGTCTTACTTTCGGGGTAGCGGCACATAAACTGAATTTTGAATCTAAAGACCGGCCGCAGCTCCCGCCCAGAGGCCCGCCCACACCCCAGCCGGCCGCAGCTTCCGCCCCACCCACACGCCCGCCCAGACGCAGCTCCCGCCTACACGCCCACACGCATGATGGAAGCGGAATATCATCCGCCGGGACCGGCAACAGCACGCCGCCTTCCGGGACCTCGTCCGGTCCTCCCCCAGCCAGGTAAGACATCCCCCGAAAATAAGACCTAGTGTCTTATTTCGTGCAAAAAAATAAATAAGACACTGTCTTATTTTCGGGGAAACACGGTATGTATCTGAATATTTCCCCCTGTGTTCCTAATGTACTTCAAAAAACGATTTTATGGCAAGTCAAAAATCCTTTTTTCACTGCATTTTTAGCACAGCAACCAAACACAGTGTGGAGTGTAGGAGTATATTACTAATGATTAGGTAGACATTCTTGTTTCTTCTCCTTCTAAACAATACTTTCTTCTGCTAAAATCCAGCAAAATCTTGCAGTAGAATGTAGTGTTGTTAGAATGTGTGAATCAAGCTCAACTTATAAAAGGAGAAGTTCCAATGTCAATAACAAGTTAAATTTTTGCATATGTATTTCTTATGGATGAAAGGGTTTCCCTCCAGTATTAACTTCTAATTAATGAAGCATTCTTGCCTTGTTTACATTATTTCAAATTTTCACCAGGTAGAACCCAATGAAAAGCTCTTATTTCTATAGCCATGTCACAGAAAGAGTGCTGGGCTTTACAAATTTATTTTTACTGTATAACGAAAAATAATTTACCAACCCAGTACGCAAAGCTTTTAAGCTAACTAGAGGGCAATCCAGCATGCCAGCTTTCTGTCTTACCAGTCCCCATGTCTATCAGCATCAGTTTAGTGTTACAAGAGGAAAGTTCAAAAACATTGGCCCATTGTTGAAGGTGCATCAGGCTCCTGTACCTCCAGTGCCTTAAGAAGGGCCTTATTTAGACTGGCTGGAAGCCATACAGAGTGGATAGGGCAAATGTTCTTTCCACACATTTTAAATTTGTGTTTGGGCAAAAAAATAAAAAGTAAACATTGGGTACATGACTATTTTTAAAAGACAGAACATGGAGAAATGCGGAAGTACAGAAAAATACCTGTCGAGTTAGTCAGAAATCCAATGGGCTTTTGCTATATACAGTGCATGGTACAGCACATTATAGTAAAGTTACACAATAATTACTGGAGGAAACATTTACAGAATTTGTGTCAATTATTCCCAGCAAGTTTCAGTCTTTTAGGCCCTATTCACGCCAGATGTAATTTTTCAATGGGTGCCAGCACAAGGGCTTCTTAAAATAAATGGGTGTGAATGGGAGCAGTTTCATTGATGTCCACTGCCATGCACTGAAAAAAAAAGAAGATAAGGCTCTACTCTTTTTTTCAACACAGCACAACACGTGTTTAAAATGTGTCAACACAAGGAACATGAATGCAAGACGGAACCAATACCTTATATAGCCTAATATAATGCATGCCCTCCACTGGCTTCCACTCGCCCAGAGGATAAAATTCAAAATATTAACAGCCACCTATAAAGCCATCCACAACTCTGCCCCCGGATATATCTCAGACCTTGTCTCAAAGTATCACCCTAAACGTCCCCTCCGCTCATCCATTGACCTCCTGCTTTCCAGCTCCCTTGTCCACCTCTCCCATACTCGCCTCGTCATTGACATAGTAGCACACCTCAAAGATCACCTATGAAGATGAATACCTATGTGAAATAATGACTTTTTTTTTATATGCTTTCCTTGACTCCGTTACCTATACCATGTGAATATAGAATTTTGCAACACTGGGTCCACAAGGGAATCATTCGATTTGTGTGGTTTATTTTTAAAGCAAGACATGCATTGACTGTTAACTTTTATTGGATGGTTCATTGAACACTATCAAATATCTGATTGTGAAGGAATTCTATTTCCCTAAATCAATATGTACTTTCTTCTCCTTTATGACTACTGATGTTACCTTACCCTATCTTTACATTAAGCCTTAAATGCTGTAGTAAACTATGCAGATCTACCATTTGTGTCCAAAGTGCAGGTAAAAATTGCTAAGGAACATAATTAGGACAAATATTGGCATTCATGATTAGTGTGCGATTGAAGCACAAAGCAAAGGATCCCAGAATGAATAGGATTCTTTCTCATTTCAGGACAGTGGGTAGTGGCTACCCACAGTCCCGACAGTGGCTGCATATTATAGAGCCATTTATTCTCAACTGCATGCAGCAGTTTCAGGCTATATGGCTATAATCAATGCAGTGTATGGAAACCATGGCTTCTATGGAGTAGGGCTGACCCAATGGGTGAGAATGGGAAAAAAAAAAAGCACTCACTGGTGTATAGCACAGCAAAGCCTATTTAAAACATTAAGTAATTACATTTATTATTCCTTCGCATAGCACAAAAAATAAAGGGGTTATTTGTCATTTCAGGACAGTGGGCGGAACCATGCAAATCATTGCTTTTCAACCCATTGACCAAATATACATTCAGAACTACTGGTGTATAGTGCAAATATATCCGGAAATGTTATATATATATA
>NW_017306333.1:2400024-2421833 GCF_000935625.1 Nanorana parkeri
TATATATTACTCCAAACTGCACACATCTGTTTACATTAATAAAGGCCAAATAACCTGAGTGTAAAGAAACCATGGCTACTATGGAGTAGGGCTCGGGATCCAACAGGGCAGTACTGATTAGAGTGAGGATTTTTGATTGTTTTAATCCCATCTCACTCTGATCTATATGGTTATACTGTCCTTCTGAATCCCAACCCCTACTCCATAGAAGCCATAGTTTCCATACACTGCACTGAAGATAGCTAAATAGCTTGAAACAGCTGTGTACAATTTGCAATAAATGACTCTATAAATTTAGGATATATTTGCACCATACACCAGCAGTTCTGGCCAGTTAATACTTTGTTTTTGAAAGACTTTACTGTGCTGCCCACTTATTAGAGTAATGGATTTTTGGTTGCTTTAATAACTTCTTGCTGTAACCTGTATGGTTATACCATCCCATTGGATTCAATGGAATGCACTGGTTTTATTTTTTTTAATGATTACTATGCTTGGAGGAAATAGTTGATTTAGATATTTTTGTGCGGTAGAAACAAAAAATATGTTGTCCATTCTAATTTGCATGGTTACTGTGTGATATCATACAGTTGTTTTTCATAATCATTGCAGAATACCCTCTGCACACGCACACGCCACAGTTGCCTTGCAGCTAGCAGTGGTAACAAGTTTTTAACTTTAATTGCACTTATGTAAATAGTGTACGATAGATGTATAATCTGTCATCTGTCCAACCAGAGCTAAAAATGACACATGTACATTGACATTTGTAAATTTTAGAGGTGCACCTAAATGACATTTTCAAACGGAAAAAAAAATTATAGGCCCAAAACGGAATTTTTTTTTTTTTTAATCTTTTAGTTTTTTAAAAATATTTAATTTTTATTTTTTTCTAAACTTTTTTTTTTTTTAAATGAACAATTTTATTTTTTAACTTTACTGTCGGGGGCTCTAGGGAAATCTTAGGGGTCTAAACAGACCCCTGATATTTCCCTTTTAAAATAGAAAAAGAGATTGAGGACACAGTTCTGAATTTCTGTTTCTGAAGTCCCTGTAATGAACAGCAATCCTCTTTACTGAGTGTTCCTGTTCATTCATAACTTGTGGACATAGTATGTTTACTGTAGCCACAATCATGAATGAATGGGAAGTGTGTATAGCACTTCCCATTCATTCATAATTGGTAACATACTATGTCCTCAATTATTTACAAACACTCAGCGATCACTAATCACTGGCTGCTTGTACCACTCTCCATCCTGACACGCTGTCACAGGAGGCTGAGCCAGCGGTGTGGGCAGGAGATCTCTGTCTATTTTGACAGCTTCCCCATACCGCTGGCTCGGTTTCCTGTGACAACTGTCTCCGCCCCCACAATGCTTTCCATCCTGATCTGTTGCAGATGAGCACTGCTCGGCCTCCTCTGACAGTTTCTCTCCTCCCTGCTGGGTGCTGCTCTGTGTCAGAGGGGACACAGAGCAGGGCACAGTGCGGAGGAAAAAAACTAGGCATGCACCGCAATCCCTGCTGTTTCAGGCTATTTAGCTATCTTCAGTGCAGTGTATGGAAACCATGGCTTCTATGGAGTAGGGTTTGGGATTCAGAAGGACAGTATATCCATATAGATCATAGTGAGATGTTTCATACTACGTTGTACTACAAATGCAGCATATTTAGGAAAAATTACTAAAAACATTTAAAATATATCTATATCATTATAGTGCTGTCTGAAAAAGCAAGTTTCAAGACCTTTCATTCATTCATCTGTTCCAGCATTCCTTTTTAAGAAAAAAAATGGGGCTATTTTTTGAACATGATCATACAGTTGTATTGCTTAGTTAACAAACATACAAGTCATATGGACTGAATGTTGAGGAATCTCTCAAAGCAGATGGGCAAGTTGGAAAGGGAAACGGTTATCCACTCTTTTTTGTAGAGAGACAAACTATGAAAATTCATAGTGTATGGCCAGAGTCGCAATATCCTGCTAATTGAGTTTTTATGATAGGATGTTAATTGTAAATTGACTTGCCATAAAAAATGAGTTTTTATGTATGTTAGCACTACATAATGCACTCACTGATGGCTGGTAGTAAATGCGCACACTGGAATAGCGAGTATAATTGTTACACTTATATTTAATTATAGCAGGCTTTTTTTTTATTTTGATAAGTGACAGATTTGGGGAAAAATAATAAATGTGCAAACACTATTCAGGCACCTAAAGCTGTATTCAAGAAAAACTAATAAATACATACTTGTAATAAATATATTGACTGTCTTACCTGCCAAAGAATTAAAATTTCTGCCTCGCCAGTCCTGTCCATCACAATGCTCTTGCCTCATCCAGAGTGGAGATTGGACTTTTCTCTGCTACAGTTAACCGACACAGCTTGGTAATCTTCCTCTCCTGCCTTGATGAAACAATAAAGAAGCAGCAAAAGAATAAAGAGGTTGTGTTCACTTGCTCCTGCTGTGTGTATGTTCCTTGTATGTACACATGAATACAGGACACCTACTTGGCCCCTGGCAGTTTGGTTGCTGGTGAAAACAAGTGAAATTCAAGTATTTATACTAGCTGCATGTAAAATACATATGATTTTTAAAAATACTCAGGCTTCCTTCGCGCGTTTTTCTGTGTGTAAAAACGCACTTAACACAGGCGCGCGCATTTTAACATACGCACAGTTTCCGCACGTTTGCGGCTTCTACTGGAACTCACCCAGAATATCACACCTGTACTTTTTTGTGCATGAAACAAAGGTGTGAACAGTGTATATTAAAATGTATGTTTTGTTTTTTTTAGTGTTTTGTGCATTTCTCCCGGATAAACGCGTGGGTGTGAACAGAGCCTTAGTAGTTTACCATTTTTAATATATATCTGGAGTTTAGCATTGATGTTTTTTTCATATTTTAATGCAGAATGCGTTTTGAATGTTTTGACACTTTTTTTTTTTTCATTGTTTGTATTAAATATCTAATTTTAGAAAGAAAGAAAAAATAATATAGGGTGTTTCCATTATACTGTGTTTGCAGAGCCTTCTGGACTTTTTGTAATAGGACAACCCAACAGTATCTGACTTGTGTGCCCTCTCTCTAATCTACCATGCAGAGCCTTATGAACTGAATCAAGGGAGCAAGTGTATGCCACCACTGAATATTCCTGCTGTGTGTTCTGAACAGACATGGATTCAATTACATGTTTTACAGCAAAAAAAGTAAAGACTTGAACAGATCTTATAGTCAGCCAACTCTAGAACTCCATTATTTGCAATAGATCATTTTAACCTGAATAAATGAACATTTAAAAAATAAACTATTTAACCTTTAGTCCTAAACATAATAAAGTATGTAAAAAAACCCACTACAATTCCACGTTATTCTAATGTAGCTAATCATTTGTTGACTAAAAAATAATTAGATCTAAATGCCAAGGTTACTGCCAGACAAATGCTCCTGTGCAGTAGATTACAAACCTTTCTTTGTGTGCTCTAGCTAAATAACACTCAACATTTTAATTCAGCCACCGTATAATATTGAAATATGCATCTACAGAGGCTTATTGACTTCAGTGACCTCCTGTCTTGAGAATAAACAAGCTGCAGAAAGAAGATGAATAAAGCTTGCCCCACTTAGAGGAAGAACAGCCAGACAATATAATTAAGGCTTTTGGTAAATTGTAATCATAAAAGTGACTGTTCTTCCTTCAAGCTCTCTAACTCATTGACAGGCATTACAAGTTAGTTATTGGTGTGTGAATGCAGAAAACTTTGTTCCCTGTTATTTAGTGCAACGTTGTTTTTTATTTTTTCCAGAATTGCTTTTCCTTGTTTGTGCCCTGACATTATTTCCTTATAGCTCAGACTGGTAGTACAGGAAAACGAGAACACCGTGATTTATTGCTGTCTGCTAATAGGAAAAACGCATCAGTTTTATTTATTGTTTAATAAATGCAAATCATGCTGTGCAGGGACATTTCATGAGATTCTGATTTAACATCCATATTTTTCCTTATAACAGAAGAGTTCAAGGGCTCGACAATAGTTGAATTAATGAAGAAAGAGGGCACCACGCTTGGGCTAACAGTGTCTGGTGGAATAGACAAGGATGGCAAGCCAAGAGTATCAAACCTGCGTCAAGGAGGAATCGCCGCTAGGTAATCTTATATAAGTTGATTGTAACCTCCATTACAAACACATAATTATGCAGAATGTCACAGAAGAACCATCTAATTCTTCCAGTGGGTATTTTTTCTGCCGCACATGCTATCGGCTGTTCTTGGAAATGAGGTGGTTTTGTAGATTTTGTTCGCCCCTTGTTCCCAGAATAGTTTCTTGATCTAGCACTAGCAGTTTTCACATTCTGTAAGATGCTTTTTTTCATGTTACATAATATATGCCATAGAATGTTTTTTTAATGCCCTGGTCTGGTTTTCAAGTGTGAGCATTGCGGTTTTGCTTTAGTAAAGTATATCACAAACCCTATACATGTATAACGTGATTTTTGTAGTGACATTTTATTTTTAATTGACAAAGTGACACACACTGTAGAGCTTTGTATAGAACATTCACATCTACCCAGTGGTGTATTTAGGTTTTGTGCTGCCCTAGGCAAGACTATACTAGGGCTCCCCCCCCCCCCCCAAAATTTGCCCCACCCCTTCCGGTGTAACAAAAAAAACCCACTACAATTCCACGTTATTCTAATGTAGCTAATCATTTGTTGACTAAAAAATAATTAGATCTAAATGCCAAGGTTACTGCCAGACAAATGCTCCTGTGCAGTAGATTACAAACCTTTCTTTGTGTGCTCTAGCTAAATAACACTCAACATTTTAATTCAGCCACCGTATAATATTGAAATATGCATCTACAGAGGCTTATTGACTTCAGTGACCTCCTGTCTTGAGAATAAACAAGCTGCAGAAAGAAGATGAATAAAGCTTGCCCCACTTAGAGGAAGAACAGCCAGACAATATAATTAAGGCTTTTGGTAAATTGTAATCATAAAAGTGACTGTTCTTCCTTCAAGCTCTCTAACTCATTGACAGGCATTACAAGTTAGTTATTGGTGTGTGAATGCAGAAAACTTTGTTCCCTGTTATTTAGTGCAACGTTGTTTTTTATTTTTTCCAGAATTGCTTTTCCTTGTTTGTGCCCTGACATTATTTCCTTATAGCTCAGACTGGTAGTACAGGAAAACGAGAACACCGTGATTTATTGCTGTCTGCTAATAGGAAAAACGCATCAGTTTTATTTATTGTTTAATAAATGCAAATCATGCTGTGCAGGGACATTTCATGAGATTCTGATTTAACATCCATATTTTTCCTTATAACAGAAGAGTTCAAGGGCTCGACAATAGTTGAATTAATGAAGAAAGAGGGCACCACGCTTGGGCTAACAGTGTCTGGTGGAATAGACAAGGATGGCAAGCCAAGAGTATCAAACCTGCGTCAAGGAGGAATCGCCGCTAGGTAATCTTATATAAGTTGATTGTAACCTCCATTACAAACACATAATTATGCAGAATGTCACAGAAGAACCATCTAATTCTTCCAGTGGGTATTTTTTCTGCCGCACATGCTATCGGCTGTTCTTGGAAATGAGGTGGTTTTGTAGATTTTGTTCGCCCCTTGTTCCCAGAATAGTTTCTTGATCTAGCACTAGCAGTTTTCACATTCTGTAAGATGCTTTTTTTCATGTTACATAATATATGCCATAGAATGTTTTTTTAATGCCCTGGTCTGGTTTTCAAGTGTGAGCATTGCGGTTTTGCTTTAGTAAAGTATATCACAAACCCTATACATGTATAACGTGATTTTTGTAGTGACATTTTATTTTTAATTGACAAAGTGACACACACTGTAGAGCTTTGTATAGAACATTCACATCTACCCAGTGGTGTATTTAGGTTTTGTGCTGCCCTAGGCAAGACTAAACTAGGGCACCCCCCCCCCCATCTAAATTTGCCCCACCCCTTCCTGTGTAAGACATTTTGCGTAACCTGTCAGGCGCTGGATACAGCGTGCACGCTGTATCCAGCTTCTGACAGGTTGCGTTAATAGTGTAACAGGGAAGCCGGGGGAGACCTTGTGGAGCCCACCACGGACCCCACGTAGCCCACCACAGACTGCACTTAGTGACGCACTGAGCTCTGCCGTGGGTTTCTCATGTGTGTATGACTGCTGTAGCCAGCCTACTACTGTTTACACCACAACCACTAGTGGCATCTAGGCAGTCACTAGATAAACTTGGCGCCCAAATGTATTCCCAAATCCCTCTCCCTCTCTTAAGCATGTTCCATTGTTGAGTGAGAAACTGCTTTTATTACTCTCTGTTACATCATGATCATGCTTGTAAAGTTCTTGCAGGGATAACAGTACTAGGCTGGTTTCCAATTGACAGACTCCCAGAACTTCATCTCTAAATACTCTAAAAGATTTTACCCACAGACAGCCTATGGACAGGCTCATGGGAGTCAAGGCTGCAGTTTTGCTTTGCTTTGCTGGGAGGAAAGAAATCATTGTAACCATATGAAGAGGGACAGGGAGAGGTGGGGGAAGGACAAAATCTGTAGTGCAGCAGAGGAAAACGGGAGCATTACTGGTTAAATTGAGCAGAAAAAAAACTCATTTTTTTTTAGGTTACCTCAGTATGGTCTTTGATTCCTAAAAGCAACAGGTTAAAATATAAAAAACAGGAAATACAATTGTGGATGGGCATTGCTTGTAAAACCAGCCTTTTAGTGTTGCCCATACGAAGCGTTGTGCATCCAAAATCGAATTCCTTATTTATGTATTTTAGGGCTGACAACACTACTTGCATAGTTAGAGCTCACTGGATTTCTGGCAGATCATCAGGTATTTATCTGTACTTTATTTGTAAGGGAAGATAGCATGGAGAAATTAATATTTTATATTTGCTCAGGAATTCACTTTAGCATACACACCTTTTCACGGAAGACATGTTTGCCAAAGGGAGTATTGATTTGGAGAACAGAAGGTGTTATTCCTCGCTGAATTGTTGGGTCATCGCTGAATTCCATTACAAAGCAGAGTCTTTCAACTCTGCCTTGCCTAATTAAGTTGAATTCAGTTTAGTGTCCCTGGTCATATGGACAGGCCCTAAGGCCAATTTGGTTGGAAGCCAATTAACCTACTAATATCATTTCATGCTTTTGGAAGGAAACCTGTGCAGACATGAGAGTAAGGCCTCATTCACACTGCCGTGCATATACACAGGTATTGTACCATATGCAACATATGCGCAAAAAAAGAATGGAACAGATGTGTCCGGGCAGCGTATTTCTGCGTATTTATGCGCACATACGCACAGCACATCAAAAATTCCATTACAAGTGATGCATTCTGGGATTGCATATAGTGCATGCACATAGGCGCTCATATATACGCACATAGAAGATTTTGCTTGCGTTGTGTGTGAATGAGGCCTAAATGTGCAAAGCCAATGCAGATTGCTTGCCAGATGACAAGTCATGACAAGAATGCTGCAGATGACAAGTCATGACAAGAATGCTGCCCAACATTGCTGTTACATGATGCTAGTTTTGGTAGTCGTGATGATAGTAGATCATAGTTTTGAAACTTGAATCACCATTCATTTACAAAACTACTACATTTGAGGGCTGGGTTACTTTTGCAGCATTCAGAGCTAAATGGCTAATAGTAGCACAATCCAAACTTGATATTTGATAAGATTCTCCAGCTGTATCCTGTAGCATAGTTACCTGTAAATTGACAATAACATGTTCCTTCAATAATGCAGTATAATGTAACATCTGTCAAATAGGTGTGTAGGTCCTATGGGACCCTTCACTTCTGGTAGTGACAGGTGTATGGTATATGTGATAGCATGGCAACATTAAAAAAAAAAAAACTTACTTTACAGGACACATAACTGCAGTTACCTACAGGTGAGTGGGCACTGGCAATTACATCAAAGCTCCCACTCCCAATTGTTGTTTTTTTTTTTTACACTTTTTATTTTTTTATTGAGATTTTTTGCAAGATTCTTCTAGCAAGTTTCCCGTATGCTACTAAAACCAACTGCGTCGCCTCTAAAAGCTATCTGGATTGGTTTTCTCTTTATCAGCGCTTTGGCAGACCATGCCCCAACCCCATCTTGTGGAGCAGGCTTGTAATGTGCTCAGTTAAATTTGGTGCCATTAGCTTTCCCATGCAGCCTAGGGGCCAGAAGCCACACCTGTGCAGCCTCCTTCTCTAGTACTGTACTTGGCATGCACCCACCATTTTCCCTTCTGGCGTGTGCTCTCTAGCTAGACACATGCTTTCTGCTGTGACACTTCACATCCAAAAGGAAGAAGCCACACCGCTGAACAAAGCTCCTATTCCAGCCTAGGTCACATTTTGCAGCCTACACTGTATGGACACAGAGCACTCTTCTCACCTCTGGTCAAGAGTTTTATGGGAGAAGGGACATGACATACCATAGGCACGGGGATACTGTGGCGGGGGGCACAGGGGCCAGACAGCCTGGTAGTGGCTCTGATGAGGGTTCCTTCTTCTCTTTGGACCCCGTTTGTTAGTCCTATGCTGTGGTTTCTGTCCTGTCACTGCTATCATTGTAGAACTACTCTGCTCCCTCTGGGGCATGTTTCTCAGATATGATATCAAGAGAAGAATTCAGCACAATATGGCAGATTTTATGGGGGAGATGAGGTGAGTTCGCTATTCCCTGTTGGGGGTTTGAGTTCCTTGGACCTGTTGGCCATTGTTTGTTGTGTTGCCGCCCCTCTATTGGACTGCTTTGGAACAACCCATTAGTTAAGGCATTTAACTTACTGTGTCCTGTGATGTACAATCAAGAAAACAGGATCTGTTCTTGGAGTCATTGGACCCAGGACCCTTCGCTCTCTATTCTGTGATCCCATCTGTACAGCTTTCTACAAAACTGAAGCAGGCTTGGTGTGGGGGTGGTTATGAAGGGCTGTCCTGCAGCTTTGATTGATTGCCAGTGTCCAATGACCTGAAAGTAGCTGCATAACCCAGTGGTACTTGGAGTATGATATATTCCAAGAAACATATTTTACAGGCAAGAGAACAATCCTGTTTTCCAAAGTGGGCCCTAATCGGTGTCTGAGCAACCTAGCACAGTTTTCACATCCTTGTAGGGCTCTTGTGGATTCTGAAAATGGTAAGTATGTATACCAAGCATTAAAATTATCTTTGGATGATTGTTTAGTGTGGTAAAGACATTTACATTTCCAAGGATGACCAGGTTTCCAATTGTGCCATCTCACCTTGAAATCAATTTACCTTTAAATACCTTTGAATTTTAAAGTCACCCTGTTACCAAATGGGCACTTCTCTACACACCAGGCAGCCTTTAAAACAGGGGTCAATTACATATGGCCCCCGTGATCATTTTGTCTGGCCCTCCAAGCCGGGTCCCCTAGTGTGACACTGTAGACTGGAAGGGGTGATCTGCCACGCCTGCAGCGTCTGACACATTCAGCCCTCCCCTCCTCTCCCCTTTCTCCTCTGTCCTTTTATCCTCTCTCCTCTCCTCTTCTCTACTCTACTCTCTACTCTCCTCCCCTCTTTCCCCCTGCCATGTGGAACGCCTGAGCTGCTCCGCCCGGGCTGACAGGCTATACCAGCCGGCTAAGACTGTTTTCACAGATACATTAACTGTTTTGAAGAGTAAGGGACTAGGTAAGTTTAAACTTTGACTGTTTAGAGCGTTACACTTGAATAGAAGAGTGTGCTCTGGTATATGGTGACATCCAATATGCTAGTATTGGATATGGTACAACTGATAATAATTAAGCTCTGCTTAAGGAGGATGATTTAATAGCATGTTTAGGATGGGTTCAGATATGAGTTTGGGTTTAGGCTTAAGGGTCAAGGCATATTGGATACTTTTAAAATTGTTTGTTTTGCAAGTGATATATTAGCATTTCAGATTTAATACATTAGAGTTGAAAGTGGTTTGAGTGTGAATGTTTGAGTAAATATAGCTCGCCAATTTTTAAGTTAATAATTTTGTACGGTCCCCAAATGATATAAATATCCAAATGGCCCTTGGCAGGGAAAAGGTTCCCCACCCCTAATTTAAAAGAAGAGGAGATATACTAACCTTTCTGGCAACTCATGCATTGAAAAGCCACCGTTTCGCTGTTCCCTGGTTTCTGCATGTATTCTGCACTTCGGGTTTGCAGAATGCCTACTCTCCCTGGTGCATTTTATGGTTCCTCCCACTGGCTCATACTTCACTACAGGATTTACAAGCTGTGAGGAATTACAACATGCAGCAAGAGTAGCCACAGCTTTTACAGGCTGTTGTGCATGTAGAGGTGCCCCTGTGGCTTTACAGAACATTCAGCTGCTTTGAGGTACAATTATGGTTGATATTTTAATTGTGTAGTAGTATTAGCTTGAGACAGTGTAACTCTCTCTAAATGCATGATGATCATCTCAGGAATTTAAATTAAAATTGCAAGGTTTTTAGAAGTAATAATGTATCCGTTTATTTTAACTATTCTAATATAATTCAAAGTGAATGATGATAAAGTGACATGGTGTCATTATTTTTGCCTTGACTAACATGAGGAAAGATGTAAGTTCAAAATCAAAGCTGAATAGGCTTGCTTGGTTGGATCTTTTCCTGTTGTATGAATAACATTCCATAATCCACATGTGGCTTATACAGCAAACAATACAGTGTTCTTAATGGCAGACTTTTCTGAAATATACTATTTGACATGTTGTGATTGTACAACCTATGGCAGACTATTAGTTACTGGAACTAGATAAATATAGTTTTATTTCTTTATTACTTTTGTAATAACAAATACTTCACTATAATGTAAATAACGTATCTGATAGTTCTAGAAGGCTATGCTGAACAGATTGAGAGAGTTATGAAATATGACCTATTGTGTAAAAAAATACTTGCCAGTACGTTCCTGGAGTGCAGGACATTCCCCAAACACATCGATGTGGTTCATGCTTAGTGTAATCAAAGGAGGACACAGGCCAGCAAGTTCAACAATTTACAGGGTTATTCACTAAAGGGTGAAGAGTTTTGGAGATGGCAGGAGAAGTTAACAATCTAGGTCGAAATGGCTGATTTGGAAGAATTCTCCAATTTCAGCTCACTTTCCAGTTCATCTATGTTGTCCTAGATTGTTCACTTCTCCTGCCTTCTCCAAACTCTTCACCCTTTAATGAATAACCCTATTGGATTAAAGCACAACTGTATTTTCCAGAAAAAGAGTTATACTAAAAAAAAAAAAAAAATGTTGTAAAGCTAGCGTTCTCCAATCAGCAGGGAGTGTGAACCTTTCTGGTTGGAGAGCTTTAGGTTTGAGCAGAGGAGGGCACATGAGGCTCTTGGTCACCCACACAAGGCCGCAGCCTCTGCAACCGTTAACCAGCTACAGGGTTATTTTAACAAAAAAATAAAAGTAAGCCTTCACAATTATTTTCACCAACCTGAGTATAACTGTTTTCTTTCTCTAAGCAATATATGGGCTTTCTATTTGTCTCTTTTAAGATTAAAATATGATGATTCCTCTTGCTTTCATAGGTTTCTGACTTCTCGCAGGACACATGGGTCACTTGGTCCTTTCAGTTGGAATTAATTATTTTTTTTCCTGAATCCAGGATTAGCTAAAACTTCAAAAGTAACATCAGCTGCAGGTCTCCTCTTATCCGCTTCAAGTAGATTTTTCCCTTGACTTGTATTCGAATATTCTCTATGTTAATTGATTTGAAGGAATGGTGTGGGTTTGTTGTCTTTTCTAATAGTAATAGATCATGGGATTATTCATATTACCCATGACCTTAATTAGGGGCGTAACTAGAAATCACAGGGCCCCATAGCACAAATTTGTATAGGGTCCCCCCAACCCACCCCCTCCGCTGGTGCCTGAACTACAGCATATATTATTATTATACAATATGATTAACTGCAGTTTGCAATAGATCACTGTCCCTGAATGCAGGATACGTACATCCACAGTACACGAGACAGTGATCTATTCAAAACTGCATTTAATCATATCACGCACATTACGTGCGGACTGCCACTTACAGATATGGCCGCTATCACCTGGTCATTAACTTCAGTGGGTACAGCAGCCACATCTAAGTGGGACAACTGACATTCCTGTCACAAGAATCTATATGTTTCTGCTGCAGGAATGCCAGAATGTCATGTGTAACGAGGCCTAATTCTTTAACAGTGCCACCAATAAAGCTGGGGAAATGGGCTTTACAATTACACAAAGGGGGTTCAAATTATAACTTAAAATACCACAGGGGTTCATCATTTGTAACCCCACTTTCCCTGGCTTCACTGGTGTGGCAGTGTTATTTTAAGTTATAATTACACTGCCACACAACAGAAGGATTACACAGTGCAATATAACGCACGTTCCCTCATTTCTTTGGCTTGGCAGTGTAACTACAACTAAAACAAAAAAAACACCAGTGAAGCTGGGAAAAGTCGGGTTACAAAGTGGGTGCAGTGTGGGTGGTGTAGGTGCACAGTATGAGCAGTGTGGGTGGCGGGGTGGTGTAGGTGCACAGAGGGTGAGAGTGTGAGTGGGTGCACAGAGAGGGTGACAGTGGGGGGGTACAAAGAGTGGGTGGGCAATGTGGATGGGTACACAGAGTGGGTGGCAGTGTGGGAGGGTGCACATACAGTGTGACAATGGGCGGGTACAAAGAGTGGGCAGTGTGGATGCACAGCTTCTCACCTCTCTTCCTCTGACCAATTCTAAGGGCTTGTTCACACCATATACAGTGCGTTCCAGTGTGGTTAGCTGCTGGAACGCACTGTATGGATTTTTTTCCGATCGCACTGGACCGCAACAAGGCACTAATGTGTCACTGCGGGTAAGGGGCGTTGCGGGGGTGCCATTGACTTAAGTGCACTACCACACCCCTTCCTGCTCCAGCACGCACAGGGGAGGTTTTTATGTAATAGTGCGTTCCAGCAGCTAACCGCACTAAAACGCACTGTATATGGTGTGAACAAGCTGCAAACCCTTTTTTCTCTGCAACTTTAGGACCTGACTCCCCCCTGTCGCACCCCCCTCATTAAGTGGCCTTGGAGTGGGAAGGGCGATTTGCATACTAATGAGGCATGGCGGGATTTGCATATTAATACTGCAGCTCATTATTATGCAAATCCCGTAATTAGCATATGTATTAGCCGCGGCCAGTGTTAATGGCTCCTGCAGCTCAATGAATGTGAGAACTAAGGCTTCAGTCCCTGCCCCCCGACCCCCTTACCTGTCAGCAGTCCAGATCACATTTGCACTCCGCTGCTTCTCCTAAAGCCGAGCACAGGCAGGAGATAACTCCGCCCTTCCCCGCTCTACACTGTGACTGTGGCAAGGGAGAGGATTGTAGGTTAAGTGTCCTGAGGTTCCGTGCGACCGTGCAATGTTTGACTTGCGGCCGCACGGAAATTGAGGACCCCTAAACCTCCTGCTCCTGACCGGGCCCCCCTCTGGTGCGGGCCCCATAGCGCCCGCATGGGTCGCTATGGCGGTAGTTCCGCCCCTGACCTTAATAAATGCTGCAGGAAATTCTTGAAGATGTAAATCTGATTAAAATGGAACAGTAGGCAACAGTAATTTATCTCCTGTTATTTTGGAGATGATATAAGGGAGTTTTAAAAACAATATAGATAAACAAGGAAATGGTTTTTAACATAGTTATAGTGAAATTACAGTTTCAGTAACTATACCCTTTAGGTAAAGTATAGTTGAGGAAGGATTTCAACAAACATAAAGAAGAACTTCAGGCAGAAATAATCTTAACCCTTTAAATGGGGCTACCCCCGCACTGCAAGGGTTAAGTGATAATTTTTGTCTAGGAACAAAAGTTATACTAAGGGTGCACCGATACCGATTTTTCTGTATCGAGTATGAGTACCGATATTTTTTTTACTTCGGTCCCATTAAGGAAGCCAGGCGAAGTGTAATGACTCGCCACCTGGTTTCCTGATTAGCCGGAAAGCCGCGCGGCGTGTAAAGCCTCCAAGTGACGAGGGAGCATGAAGCCGGACATCGTGTAATGGGTCGCTACCCAGCTTCCTGATGCAGGAAGCTCAGGTATTGGGCTAGGCATCGGAGCATTTGGGTGAGTACGTGTTCTCGCCCAAATACTTGGCACCAACACTAGTATTGGTATCTGTGCATCCCTAAGTTATACTTACCGAAACTTCACAACCCTCTGGCTTCTAGACTAGTCCCTGCAGCCTCACTCCACCTCCACTCCATTGCCAGTCCCCTTCTTAAGTTGTGAGTTTTCTAGCTAGTACAATAACCAACTGGGTTCAGTAAAGATTGAATTACTGTCTTGAAACTAGTAATTATTTTTGTATGCCGAGTTTTAAAAAAAAACTAAAACAATTGATTGTGCTGGCTTGATCCTAAACAAGACTTTTCCAAATTCTCATGGCCCTTACTGTGAAGAAGCCTTTTCCTATACAGAGGTTAAACTTTTTTTTGCCCCTCCAGTCGCAAAGCGTTTGCTCTTGTTGTTTGCAATTACCTTAAAATGAACCTTTGCATCAATCTAGTTCACTATATGGACCATTTATTTATTCATACATGGTGATCATATTACCCCTTTATATGCCTCTTTTCAAGGGAAATTAATCTTTCCTCACAGCTGAGCTCCCTCAAACATCTTATCAATTTAGTTGCTCTTTTCTGTAGTCACTGCAGTTCCTCAACATACAGATGAGGTCTTCCAATGCTTTGTTCAGGAGCAAGATGATGTTGCTCTGTCTGGAGTCTATAGCTCTTTAAATACAAGAAAGTAGTTTACTTTAGAAACAGCAGCCTCTGCTATCAGAACACCCAATATATATATATATATTGAACTCAACATTTACAACTGTTTTTTTTTTCTCCAAACAGTTAGGGAGGCGTTATTAGGATTTGGAAGGAATATTAACATTTGGTTATATAGAAGTAGCAACTTGATGTAAACAAAGTAGTGGCTTTTCTTTCTTATATTTAGATAAAGCATTGGTATATTTGGCATATCTTCTTGAAGTGAACAAGTATCTCAGAACACTCATTTTCTCTTCTCTTCTATCATAGCATGTGCTCTTGTGAAATACTGATGTAGTCATTCCATTTCACTGCAACCTTTATAAGATGTCATTATGCACTAATCTGACAGTTTGGTATTCCTAACAGGAGCGACCAGCTGAATGTAGGGGACTATATTAAATGTGTGAACGGTATCAACCTTACCAAGTTCCGCCATGATGAGATTATCAGCCTCTTGAAGAACGTTGGCGAGCGCGTAGTTCTTGAAGTGGAGTATGAGCTGCCTCCAGTCTGTAAGTAACACACATCATAATGAACATAGCACTGTAGATGAGCTGAAATCAATATTGATTTAGAAACTCTCCTGCATGGTTTCTAATCTGTCAAAATCTACTCTTGGTGATATATGTATCTATAGTTGTTTGGATTGCATGGAAAGTAATTAGCAGAGCCGTAGATGTTGTTTTTGGACCTTATTCATCTGCTGATTAAGGCCTAGAATAGCATTTACCTTATCAGCTGTTTTACAGGTCATATTTGCAGTACTGGTGATAAAGTCTACTAATTAATTCTATGAATCTGAATGACCTTCGTGTGTTCCCCAGTTGTTTGGTTTTATTTAATCTATTGTATTATGTTTGTAGGATGTTGCTATGCTTGTGCTGTTTAAAGTTCTGTTTTGTTTTCCTTGTGTGAGATGAGCACAGCTGATAATAAATCAAATGAATGCTAGTGTTTAACCCTTTCATGTCCAGGGGTCATAAACTTTTTAGAGCAGATCAAATATTGCAGTTTAGTACACATTGGTGTACTCAACAATAACACTTTAATTGCTCTGCATACCAAAGTCATTGAAATTACCCTGAATATATTTTAAAAAACCAGCAGGGAAATTGACAAAATTGCAAATATTTCTGTTCATATTTGTTTAATCTGTAATGTCTTTTATATAATTACCACTATTCAAAATATTAAAATTTTTCTACAACTTACCCTGAATACAGGAATCCCATATATACATTTGTTTTCATACATACATACATCTATTTTATATGTCTAGATATTAGGCTTTTTCGAGTAGTGTTCTCAGTTCAATATCTATAATTCACAGATAGTAATGAAAAAAAAATCTAAACAATTGATAGGTCACTAATTAACTAACTGCCTTAGTTAAAACACTAACCTGTTAACTAACCAACTAACCTAATATATGATTTTTAATAACTTTATTTTCCTAATCGTACAATACGGGACACAGGATCAGTGTTAACCATGGGTTATACTTCCATGTTGAGGGCAAAAAAAGCTGCAAGGGCACCCCTTCTATCCTCTCCCATTCCCCACAATTTTTTTGCTAGTCCCTTTAGTTTATGAATGTTTTTCCCCCTTTTTTTTTTCTTTTAAGATTCTTTTTAGAAAGTTCTAGCTGCTCAATAGCCACTGTGGCTGTCATTCTGCAGCATTCCAGATTGGAGGAGGAAGAGAGAGAGAATCCAGAATGGGCTTTTCTCTAACATGCTAAAATCTACTGCTATGGAATCAGCAACAGTAAGTCCCAGTGTGCTGATGCTCCGATCCCTCCTTGGGTTTATAGTGGGGCGATGGCTGTAACACATTTAAATGGAGAGTCTCAGCCATAGGCTGGAGTCTTAATTGATTTTTAATTTAGTGCCCCTTTTCCGCATTCTGTTTCCGCATTCTATAGTCATGCTTCCTGGGGTGGTGGGGGAGGATTCCCCTCCCACTTTAGAGAATTGGACCAGGAAGAGGTCCTATGTGCGGAGATCTCTCCAAAACTTATGGATACCATTGTGATACTTATTGACGCAGTTTGCTAATGACTTAAATCAACCTGCATTGGCCTGTCTTAAGGTCTCGGCCTTGGGCAAACCTGCAAAGACTTCCCTGTACACTCACTCTTAGAGCCCATGTTGTACATAGACTGGCTCCACCCTGAAAAAAAATGATCTCTTCCAAATCACTTAGCAAATTGAGCAAGCAGTTGAGAAGTGTTTTCTTAAGAAATGGACTCTATTGTGGACCCAGCCATCTCCTGCCTCAAGAAAACCCTTAGGGTTCCTGTGGAGAATGTGCCTGTTGGAAAGGACACTGTAGACAAGAGGCTAGAAGTCCTACATAAGCCCTTGTTTTCTTTGGCCGAGCCCACCATGCGTTCTGCTGTTGTAAGCATGTCCATGTGCTAAAGCCTGGCTATCTGGGCTAAGAGCATGGTTTGGGACCCTGGATTATTTTCCTTATCTGTCCACCAGCATCTAGAGCTCCTGTCTGTGGTCCTGGGCTACTGTGTTGTAGCTACTGTGCTTTGTCAGGTCTGCAGAATGAGCCTCCTTTCAGTAAAGTTGAGGTGGATCCTGTGGCTGAGGTGCTAGTTTGCTGACCTCATGTGCATGAAATGCCTTGAGACGATGCCCTTTGACCAGTATCCAGGCGTTACAAACTGGAGTTTGTGTCCAGCCCCTGAAATTTGCCTTAAGTGGGTGGATCTATACACTGCTCATGAACAGCGCCTCTCTTAAGGGGTCATTGCCCCTGTCCCTTTCTATGAACGTTTCCAGGTGTTCTATTCCAACCTGTTCACTGTTCTAAAGGCATAATAAGACAGTTGCTATTTTATGGATCTGAAGATTCTCAACACTATCCTGCAGATTCAAATGTTTTGCATGGAATCTGCCCGGTCATTCATTGCCTCCCTTCAAAAGTTGGCTCTTCTGACCTCTGTGGACATCAAGGGTGCTTTCCTGCACCTCCCCATTTTCTCACCTCATCAACTATATCTATCTGCGTTTTGCTGTGCACATGCAACAGTTCCAGTTTGTTGCCCTGCCTATTTGGTCTGTTCACAGTTCACCAGGTCTTCACCAAGGTACTTTTTCCAGTTCAAGCTCTCAGTGTATCCACATAGTGGGTGCTATAGTTGGATATGAGTAATGATTTGATGGCTTGTTGGTGCAAAGCTCCCTGCAAGTTGGCTTTCTCATTTGTCATGCTGGGATTAAGTTTGTGTTTTAATACATTCTGCTTCACTAGTGTTACTTATACATGGGTGGGGACTATACACAGGTGGGTGGGTGGGTAGGAGAAGTTTTTGGTAGGGATTTGGGGCAATGTATTAGGGGTTTATATGCAATTACCTTGAGAAAAGGTGTATTGTGCCCCATTGAACATGATTGAAATACATTATTTTTTAGCTTTAATATATTTGGCTATTACCTACAATATAGATGCAATATTGGCAGTTTCTGTGGTGTTCAACATTTGTTGTAAATCATCTGCAGTGATTTATTCATCAGTACATGATAACATAATATAGGATAATAGACAATGTGGAAGTACCTTTGTGATTGTACAGCATCCACCTGTTAATGACCCTGGAGCAGCTAATCCCCCAGTCTTATTGAGTGCTTATGTTTTTTTTACACCAGTTCACTTTTCCTGTGCTCTGTATGCAGAACAAGTGACCTCTGTCTACATCTCCTGCTCAGATTCTGTTCCTCAGTGTGTTTTCTTTAATTATGTAGAAGCAGAGGCTGAGCTGTGCAGTCTTTTTTGCCATGTGATGTTTTCATTTCACCAGCCTCAGGAAGCAAAGACGATGTTTCGTGTTGTAAATGAAGCATGAAGATCTAAATACTTAATGCTTCAAGCTTTTATTTGTTGCACGTCTGCACAGGCTAAGGATGGGTTTAGTTGTTTTGGTATTTTCCTTTAATGTCACCATTAGTTTAATGCAGTGGCTGCCATCTACATCTTCGCTTCAAATTACAGTAAATAACGTTAACCCCTTTTCATAGCAATTATACCACTTTTAAATACACTTTTTATTGATCATACTTTAAGTGTACAGTATATACACCCTAAGAATTAACTTTTTTTATTTGCTCCCTTTTGGTCTTCAAAATAGTCATGTTATTGAAATGTTTTGTTATATCTGTTAAACATGTGCAAAAAATACCTGTTGTTTTTCGCAGAGATTTTGTGGAAAAAGTGCATGAATTCCAGGTGATTCTAGAGATGTAATAAACAAGTACTTTTTACATTTTCCCTTGACATACACTTTAGGTGGGGAAAAAAATAACCCCCCCATCTTTATCCCCCCCATTGGCCTGTTCCTGTTAGCCACCAATAGTAACAAACCAATAAAGTATATGTAAACCCTATCTATGAACTTCTATTTGCTGCATTTTGGTCTGTTAAATGTTCTATATAAAATGGTTTGTTATGCTGTGTATTGTGATGCCAAAAAGGTCAGCATTTCTGACACATAAACAGGTATTTTTTTGTATAATCTTTATTTAGTGATGTAATGTCCCTCAATTGCTTGTCACTAGTGAGATATTGAGATTGATGTCCTCAGTGGGTTTTTGTGTTTTTTATTGAACAGCTTGTACCAATGGCGCATTCCATTGTCCAAACCATCCACAGAGCTCAAGCCTCTAACATAGAGTAGAGGCTGTTGCAGCTCTTGCCTCACTATGTTAGGTAACACAAGCAGTGGGGAAGTCCGCTGCTGTGTAACCTAACTTGGCTGTCAAAAGCCGGATGCAGCTCTGCCTGTAATGAACAGGCAGCACTCCGTCTATGACAGGTTAGACAGCGGGGAGGCTTTTCCTGCTGTGTAACCTGTTATGAGCCGCTCTCAATGGAGAAAATGCTGTCAGCTTTTTCCTCCATAATACTAGGTGAGGCTGTGCCTCACCTTCCTCCCCTGACTGCACGTCCCTGGAAGAGGGTGGGGGTCGGGGGATAGGAGAAGTGTGGGAAATATGAGGATCCAAGTATTTATGGAATCACCTATGAGCAAGACACAATAATTGCATTCTCAAACAGTTCGACCATTTAATGCACAATATATTGTCTACACTATGTAACATGAGTGAGCATTGGGGAATCTGAGGAAATAAAATGTAGCCATATGGCTCAGATATTGAATTTGTTGTATTGGTCTTTACCAAGATGAACCCATCTCTCTGCTTCCATTATGTCATTCACTTTACTAATTAATTCAGGGATAGAGGGTGGTAAACCCTGTTTTTACTGGAGAACGATTAGTCCCTGCAGAGTTAATTATGCCTGTGATATCTCCTATGAGTTGATGTATAGAATCCCGATAGGTTTTAAAGAAGAACTCAGGCTTGTAGAAAAAAGGAACCCTTGCCGTGGGGCTACCCCTGCACTACAAAGGTTAACTGCTCGTTTTTCTCTAGGAGAGATAAAAAAAGAAGACATTACTCACCCAATCCCCACTCCTGCAGCAGTGACCACTCACCCTAGAGGAAAACGAGCAGTTAAACCTTACAGTGCAGAGGTAGTCCCACTGGAAGGGTTCATTTTTCTACAACCTGGAGTTCTTCTTTAAAGGAGAACTATGGGGTTAAGGCTTTTCCCCATAGTTCTCCGGGTAACGGGAGGACACAAACTAGCGTCCTCCCGTCACCCTAGGCTCAGTATACCGCGAGCTGTAGCTCGTCCGTTCCGCCAGTCAGCGCTCCCCAGCCCCTCCCCTGTCACGGCAGAGAGCCGTGACAGGATCGAGAGGTGAGCGAACGCCGGTATGTGTTCGCTCACCTCCCGATCTACTGAGCCGACCTGTGACAGTCTCATTGTCACAGGTCAGCTAGAACTATGAGGTGAGTGAAAAGCACTCGCCTCATAGTTCTCCTTTAATATTTGCACATTCACACCATATATGGACGAATTTTCCACGATGGGCACAGCCCCTCCAGCAGGTATCAGAAAGAGCTGAGAAGATGGAAGCCAGATTAGTTGGGACCTGGTAGCATCTAGTAAGCAGTGTATAAGAGGACTCCTGTTTGCATGATGCCAGGGAGGAGACATGCAGGCAGAAGATCTTAGTCTTCTAGGGGTCTGCAAAGTAAAGGAGAACACCACAAATGTCAGTGCTTGCACCAGATACAAGTACCTGTTTCCAACACGTGCACGAATCTGGAGCCAGCACCGATATTTGTTTTGCAGATGCATATCAGAATTCTAAAGACTGTCATTAACACTCTTTATGAATTCTCCTCAATATTGCATTGGTCTACCTTTCCAAAATGAACAAGTGGACATTTATGCATGCAAACTAGGCATACACTGATACCAATTTTTCGCTATCCAGTACGAGTACCGATGTTTATCTTTCGGTACTCGACGATACGGAGAACCGATAATGGTACTTCTGCTAGCATGGAGCCAGCTTCACAACCAATCAGCACAAAGCCGGCTTCTTGGCCAATCAGGGAGGCATGTCATTACCCAGCACCCAACTTCCTGATTGGCTAGGAAGTTGGCTCCATGCTGATTGGCCGGCTCCATGCTGATTAGCTGGGAAGCTGGCTTCTTCCTCGAGTTGGCCAAAGAGCATGGAGCTGGCTACCTGGCCATTTGGGAAGCCAGGCGGCGAGTCATTACCCGCCACCCGGCTTCCTGATTGGCCAGGAAGCTGGCTCCATGTTCCCTCGTGGCACTGCCGGTTAGTAGGAGATTTCCAGTATCAGGGGTAAGTATCAGAGCATTTGGGTACTCATTATTATCACCGTTACTGATACTAGTATCGGTGCATCTTTAATGCAAACAATACAGCACTGTTCTCTGATCTTTGGCATTTTTGTGTATTTTCCCTTGAGTGGATGATATGAGTAATTTGTGATTTTTCAGCTTGCCTCACTTTTTTTAGGTGGGTACCTTGGGAAATATGCTTTCTGCATATTACAGTTTTTTGTCGT
>NW_017306333.1:2422039-2457827 GCF_000935625.1 Nanorana parkeri
ATATCAGGCATACACCCCCCCCACCCAGGGATGATGGTCAAAAGGGATTTTTTTTTTTTGTACTTGCAGGGTCTTTTAAGCAATAAAACTTGTACAGGGATATACTGCATATTTTTTTTGCCCTGACATACACTATAGGGACTTTCCTTAGATTCCTACATTTAAGCAATAAATAAGAATGTGGCGTCAAAACAATATGACAGTACATGTGTAAAACTAGCTAAAAACAAATGAGGTTGACCAGAGATGTCGCTGAGGTCAGAGGCAGACTGTGCACTGTCCAGGTACAGCTTGATTGCCTACACTAGCACAGTCATAACATGAAATCTGAATACAGTCAGGGCTCTGAGTATACAGAATTGAAATTCTGAGTGCACAGAGTGCATCTCGATCTGCTACCCGCTATAGACCCAGTATCATGACTGTGTTGCTGTTTGTGCCTCTAGTAGTTAATTAACACACTCAAGAAAGGTAAAGTCCTCCAGAAAGGAAAAAGTCCTTATGAAACTGAGTGGCTGTGCATGAGCTAGCAAGCATTTGGAACTGCTAGCAAGTATTTGGAGACAAAAAAGAGCCACATGCCTCCCAACTTTCTGGGATGAGAAAGCACAACATATTTAGGCAATAGACACGCCTCTATAGTAGTAAATAATCTGCGCTAATGGAAGCAGTTGAATAAATCATCTGTATAACTGTACAGCGCTCAAAACCCTCCTAGGAAGTGCATACACAAAGTGCAAATAAAGTGCCCCAAAAAATATATTGCTATTGTGAAGTGTATACAATCTCACATATAAATCATTAAAATATAATATATAGTGCAAAACCAGTGTAAATATGGGACTGATAAAATTAATTGATCACAACATAAATAGGGCCAAATTGTGATGGCTAGAGAACTGGGTCAGAGCAACTCCAAAGCTGCAGCTCTTGTGGGCTGTTCCCGGTCTGCCTTGGTCAGGACCTACCAATAGTGGTCCAAGGAAGGAATGCTGGTGAACCAGCAATAGGGTCATGGAAGGCCATGGCTCATTGATGCCCGTGGGGGGTGAAGGCTTGCCTGTGTAGTCCAATCAAATAAAAGAGCAAATGTAACTCATATTGCTGAAAAAGTTAATGCTGTTTCCAATAGGTTTCTGAACACACAGAGCACTGCATTTTGCTGTGTATGGGGCACACCGATCAGGGTGCTGATGCTAACCAGTGTCCACAGCCAAAAGCACCTACAATGGGCAAGTGAGCATCATAACTGGGTCCTAGAGCAATGGAAGAAGGTGGCCCGGTCTGAGAAATCTCGTTTGGCCGGGTGTGTGTGTGTGTGTGTGTGCCGCTTACCTGGGGAAGACATGGTACCGGGATGCATTGTGGGAAGAATGCAAGCCAGCAAAGGCAATGTGATGCATTGGGCAATGTTCTGCTGGGAAACCTTTGATCCTGCTATTCATGTGGATGTTACTTTGACACGTAACACCTTAATGTTGTTTCTGCCCAAGTACGCCCCTGCATGGAAACTGTATTCCCTGACGGCATTGGCCTCTTTCAGCAGGATAATGTGCCCTACCACACTGCAAGAATGGTTGGAGGAACACAACAACGAGTTTGAGGTTTTAATTTGACCTCCAAATTCTCCACATCTCAATCCAATCGAGTATCTGTGGAATGTGCTGGAAAAACAAGTCGATCCATGGAGGCCTTACCTTGCAACTTACAGGACTTAAAGGATCTACTACCGACAGCATGGTGCCAGATAGCACAACATATACAGTATTTGTGTGTTCACAGGTGTCCTACAGCCAGGGGAGAAATAACATTACACATGGACTCCCTTTTTGTCAGTAGATAATTTGTTTGATTTAGCTTCTTTTATCAGTGAGGAAGGTAAAATTAACATATAGAATGAAAATAGAACTTGTACACGCATATCAGTGCTCCCAAATGAGGTGGAAAATTCATGCTCCTCTACTGAAATATTTTGCTTACTGATGATGTTGCCTTTCATCCAGATCCTTGATGGTGTGGCAGATCACATTAGCAACTGGCTTAGAGTAGTTTGAATTTGTCAATTTTTCATGACAAGGCCAGCAGAATCCTAGGAAGCATGGGTTGGGGCAGAGTTTTCCTGCACAGCTCTAAATGTTGGTCAATAAACCACTTATTTTGTTATGATGCACATTCAATAAACAACAGTTTATTCTTCTTAAATCAGATTGTACACATTGAAATGTACAATCTCCCTTTAGATCTAAACAACGGTGTAGTAGAAGGGCCTGCTTAATTGTGAGCGCATTATTAGGTAGGTTCTAAGTTTACATAAATCTAGAAATTATACAGAGTTTGAACAATCAAATTGTAACATGTCTGTCTCCAAAGTGATTTATATGTCTTGTTGTCTTGAAAGCTTTTTTTTTTGTTATTTGAGAACATTTCCATGCTGAGCATTACATGTTATTGACTAAATTGAGTGACTATAAAAGTTTTGATAATTGCAGACATATCGGAGACATGCCTTTTGTATGACACTAAATAGCCCAGTGTGGCCTATAATTATCAAATCAATCTCAGTAGGAAATTGATTGTTGTTCATAAATGCTTTCAGAAGATAAAAGCCAGTTAGGCATTTGTCTGTGTATGTTTGCGTTTTCAATTGTAAGAACTAGTTTCTCATCATTTTCCATTATAGCAGCTTTAACCAAGTAATCTTGAAGTTATTAAAAAAAAGTCAGTTGTCAGCATTGGGCTACAGTGTTTTTAGTGGGGCACTTTTCTTTGGCGATCTCTCCCAATGATTATGCACTTGTATCTTAATAGTAGTAGACCCATATGCTCAGTGCCACCACGTCTGGGAACACCAGCCTATTTACTTGTGTTGGTTAGTATCATAGAAAGTCTGAGCTATTCAGATTTTGTTTAATTTGTGAAAACTACTAAGAAAAAATAAAACTTGTAACCGACTTGAACAATGCCGATAAATGACCCACTACAAATCCATCAAAACTAAATTTTTTTATTTTGTTTAATTGGCTGCAATTTCTCTTCATGCAGTTTTAGAATTTTGTAAATGAGGGGAAAATGACAGTCAACAGGCAACAAGTTACTAGAGATGCTTAGTGTAACTAAAAGCCAGGATATTTTTTCTTAGGATAGGACCATATGATTTAATATTTAGTGCTGACAACACCGTAATAGGTCCATGAAGTTTCTTGGGAAATAATGTTAAGAACACCTACATTATTCTCCACTTAACTTTCTTCTGAACTTTTTTCTTCTTCTTAATAATAATATTTACCTCTGGGTTTCTAGTTTACTGTAAGCTAAATTTACCACAGTCAGCATTGCACAGTGGGGGGAATTTATCCAAACTAAAGCAGACAGAATATGGAGCAGTTGCCCATGGCAACCAACCATTCTCTATCTTTCATTTTCAACAAAATTGAACAAACTGAAGATGGAAGCTGACTATAAAATGGTCAGTGCCCCAGATTCTGTCTGCCCCAGTTTTCATAAATTCCCTCCCCCTGTATTTTCTGTAACTTTAAATTAATAATCATTATCAATGTGGGAATACATTTAAACCTTCTAAAATGTTTAGTTTTTTTTAAACTGTTTAATAAGCTAAGGTATAATAATTATAATTTTTGTAGGACATGTTAATAGCTAATCATTATGGCAACTAACACATGAGTGATAGCTTAGGGAATTCAGCATTCTGTGTTCTGTGACCACCTAGCCTTTTCTTTCAAATATAAACTAAGCCCCTAGACTCTGTGGTGCCATTATAGCTTACGTTTGTGGCTGTTTTTTCTCTTGGTACTTAGGGGATCATTGACTCATAATATCACACATCATCCAGATCATATTGTGCAGCAATTTATTTCATTATCACATTGAGAGGTGGCTGTATAGACATCTATAAGATTACAGATATCCTAATGAAAGTGTGAGTCACTGCAAGTGCCTGCAGTAAGATGATGCTGACCATGTTTCTACAGAAACATTCTATTCTTCTTCTCAGTAAAGTGGTCTTGAACAGTTATATGCCATTCTTTTATGTAGTGTTTTTGAAAGCATTACGCCTGACAAAGACCTGTAGAAGACCAGCATTATTGAAATAACTGATATTCCTTATTTTCATGGATGAGATTCTTCCAAGTGAAGGGAGCAAGCAAGCTGGTAAACGGAAAAACACAATATACAATGGAAAGAGATTCTTTAGAATGAATGGTCTTTACGGTGCATTGTACAATAAAATATTTACCAATCTTAATATAGTTATTAAAATAAACCTAACACAAGCCGGGCATTTCTAATGGAGCACATGAAGAAATACATAGCCAGAGAATACTTTCAGCATAAACTGCATGTCAAAACATTCATTAGATCAAGAGATACCAGGCATTACAATCATTAGCAGATTTTGGCATGTACTCTGAAGTCCAGCATGGCCTTGCTTCCTCCTGTCTAACAGAACCCTCTCTGTTGATCCTTCTGTGTCACAGACAACCTTATTGGCCAATATAATGGCTCAGAAGGTATATGTTTTACAGGAATTTGCATTTACATATAACTTCACTTGCCTATATCTCTACATGGAGCTACATGGATTATTTTGATATGGGGTTTTCAGTGACCTTGCATGCATTGTTTGATCATATGTTCTGACCAGGTTGTACATGTTTGTGTCATATGCCATACATGCCCGTGCAGAGACATGCTCCTAGGAAGGACAGGCACAGCATGTAATTGCATGCATCCGCCTGTACATTCCTGTGGGAGGATGTTTTTCCACATTTGCAACCAAATTGTGGTAACACCTATTTAATATTTTTAACTTTGTTTCTTACTCGCATTGCATAACTCACATTTTTATTTTTACATTCCTGTTAGCACTATATGTGATCTATTCTGAAGGAAAGTTGTACTCTGTATTGAGTTTTGCTCTGGGATGTAAGGGGGACTGGACAGGTTAATGTTAAAATATTTTACCCTGTCTGTACTTTTGCTGACAGATCTCATTATCAGTTGTATATCGATTTGAACAATGTCTGTCCTGACTAGATCTAGCAGCATTGTATGTTAATGAGGGGAAGCTCAGTCTGTCCTTTAGGGGTGTGGATATTAAAACTAATATTTACATGTCCAAGGACTAAAGCGGGGGCTCAATCTACTTGTCCTGGTACAAATTTTTTTTTTAGCCAAAACCGTATTGAACCGGCTAAGAAGCACTTCTCGCATGGACCTTGGAGGGGGGTGGTGGTGTGCAGATAAGCAGGCTGCTTACAAGTGTTCTGGGAGGCTGTACAGCTGCCCAGATCACTTGTACAGAACAGCTCCCATGCTCTACATTTAGCCCTGCAGCTTGCCTGCGACAGGACTAAATGTAGAAAAAAAAACCCGGAACTGCATGTTTTTATATAGACACAGGCAGAGTTTCATGTCTCTTGGAAATTGAGAGAAACTTGTAAAGGCCTGCAACACAGACACATCTAAGAAATTATATATTTTTTTTATTTTTAGATATGCTGTGTGAATAAAAACACATAACAAACATAGTGGAGTTTTCTCACATTTGACTGCAAATGCGGAAATACACTTTAAACTTGTGTTCTGTTGTCTACATCTTCCTGTTCGATCACTCCTTTGGCAAGTGTGAGCATATAGATTACGAACTTGAATTGGATTTTGTGCAAGGAGAGTCTTGCAGAGGTTTTTGTGGAAAGAGGCAGCCAGGTTGTACAGTAGCTGGTAAACTTGAATACATTACCTTTTTAGATTTCAGACATTCCTACCATATATGTAAATAGGATCCCATTGTGGGGTATCTTCTAAAGCATTGAGCTGGGAGACTGGGAACAGAACGAGAGTTCTATAGGGGAACTAAATACAATTGCAGCATATGTTTTTATTTCACCTTGACCGCTAGAATGTTAGTTGTGCTTTTGGCAGTGGAAGTCCAGATTTGGTGCCAGTCCTTTGCTGCCAACCAATTTATGTCCCTTTCACACTTCTTGCAAAAGGCGGGGGTGGATGGAGGGGGGCGTTGTAGAAGAGCAAGTATAATGAAGGAAGATTAAGTCTTGGAACCTGCAATTTTTCAAGAAGGTGATTCTAAAAAACATTTTGGTAGATAGGTCCTCAATAGAAGAGGTGTATTGTTGAAGGAAATGTTTGACAAACTGGGGAATGTGTCTCTGCAAGGCACGGAACCAAAAGGCAAGGATTGCTATAGGTAGAACACGTGCATAATAAAGGAATTTGTGTAGTAATGTCATCTTTACCACTGAAATCTTCCCTAGCCAAGAGATATTCTATTCCCCCCAAAAAGTGCACAATGAGTATAGATGATTGAACAGTTTTGGGTAATTAGCTTGATACAGAGTTTTTAGGTAGTATATTTCTACATAAAGTATATTGGGTCCAAGTGAAGGCAAATTAGTGTTGTAAAGATTCTAGAAAGCTTGAAGACAACACATCCAGGGCCTTTAACTTAGTCGCTTTGACCTGTAGACCTGATAGTTCACCATATTAAGAAAGTTAAGGCATAAGATTTGGAATAGCAGAAGGGCAAATCCTGTGGTAGTAGCCCACCACCTATAACAGAAATGTATTGGTTGAGTACAATGGCAAGTGCCAAGGGTTCTATGACAAAGAAAGGTTTCTGACCAGAATCCTGCGTAACAAACATAAGCTGATGGACAGGAATACAGAGCGTTAATCCAATGTTGTAAGACATAAAACCGGTTCTCCCAACTCGGAGTAGCATGCCTTCATTGTGTGCAAAGATAATAGCATTAGTAGTGTACGTCGTTGATGGATATAGTTCTGCCTAGGATAATCCCACCTGGCCTTTCGAGATCAGGTTTTCCAACAGCGAGTTGATTGTAATTGCCAAGATTTGGGCCAGTAGTTCATCTTAATCAAGGAAATAGGGCAACAGTTTATCCAGGAAGTATGATCAGTATGGGGCTTCGAGATCATACAAATGGACAAGAGGACATTACATGTAACCTTTGCACCCTCTCACAATTGATTTAAAAGCTTAACTAGATAAGAGGAGAGACTGTCCAATAGGGATGCACCGATACCGTTTATTTGGTATCGCGTACCGATATTTATATTTCGGTACTCACCTATACGAGTACCAGTACTTCCGGTAGCATAGTGCTGGCTTACCGGGCAATCAGGGAGCGAGGCGGCGTGTCAATACCCCCCACCCGGCTTCTTGATTGCCTGGGAAGCTGATTCCATTCTGTTTGGCCGGCTCCTTTTTGATTGGCCAGGAAGCCGGCTTCCCAGCCAATCGGAATCAAGGCCGACCAAACAGATCTACAATATATGACACAACCTTCACCCTGCAGACATCTCATTCCCCTCACATCGATCCTCAGCAGCATTCATTATCGTACCACAGATGTCCCTCGGCCAGCTAGGTAGACATCGCTGTCCAAGCTCTCCCGGATCTGCCCATGTCTCCTGTGTGTACAGCGCCCACGTGATCGGCCCTCAGCCTGCTACTGCGCATGCGCAGACTGCCCAGTGCTCTCATTCAGACAACAAGCAGGCAGTGCTGGCGCTGTGCACACAGGAGACGTGGGCAGATACAGTAGAGCTTGGTGAACCGTGTCTGCCCAGCTGGCCGAGGGACTGATACGGTAATGCCAGCTGCTGAGGATCTATGTAAGGGCAATGATTTGTCTGCAAGGTGGAAGTCGTGTCACCATATTATCAGATTTGTTTGCACGGCTTGTTGCTGATTGGCTCAGAAGCCGGCTTCCCGGCCAATGAGCATCGAGCCTGCCAAACAGCATGGAGCCAGCTTCCCGGCTCCATGTTCCCTCGCGGCACTGCCGGTCAGAGGAAATCTCCCTCTGACCGGAAGTTCCAGTATCAGGAAAGGTTTTGGAGCATTTGGCTGACTACGAGCCCAAATACTCGGTATCGATACTAGTATCAGTATTGGTGCATCCCTACTGTCCAATTATTTTTTTAAATATGTGGCTGAAAAGCCGTTGAGACCCTGGAGCAGCTAGTCTTATGGAGAAAAGCTAACATTTCTCACACAAGTCCCTATGCTACTTAAACATTTTATTTATAGCTCTATGTGTATTTTCACACCCAGACCAATTTTAGTTACCAAAATTGGTGGTCAGACCCCACAGCAACACAAGAAATTCCCCAGGAGGCCACACCACCCACATTCACAGTCTTTGTGAAACCTATAGTATATTTCCTATATGTCCATGTCCTAGTAGGAAAGGGTCACAAATGATGTGGCACATGGCACCATAATGGCTGGCACCTTGGCATTGAGGATATCCTAATGTCAGTATTGTATCTGCATGAGTACTGCATGATATTATTGGATAAAGGCATTGGTATGCTTAGATCATGCAAACACTTTATCCCTAACAAACCATAGCCTTTAGAGAAACAAATTCTTCTTTTATTTTGCTAGCTGGACAGTTAGGCCTAAAGTCTTGTCTTGAAAAATGCTGTACTTTAACAATTGTGTATCTTGCCTGTAATTGCTGTAGAAATGTGGTTTATTTGCTTTGAAGAAAATAATTTAATTTTAATTTGTTGTTTTCTAGAAAAAGGGAAGGTCAGATAATAGTTAACCAACGAACTAGAAGTTACTGAGCAGATAGATATCCGCAAGAGTTTAGAAGTTGCATTTTGATACAGTAATTATGTGCCTAAGTGTCAGCGCTATGATGATGAAACCCAGCTTTCTAGGTCAAGGAAGAAGAGAGCATCCTGAGGCTGAAAGAAGCATAAAGAAGAAACTGATTAGTCATCAGCTTATAGGCATACACTAGGAACTTACTTCAAGTCAAATCGTTATCAGGTGACTCGGCACTCAGGAACTGACGGGCTTATTAACAGCATCTAAAACTCGCTCCCATCAACAGTCATATACAGTAGCTGCTAGGAATGAAGTGTTGTAGATCCTTTTTTTTTTTTCACTGTTGCCTTATACTTTATATATTACATTCTCATAAAGAGAATGACAATGCTCTGTACCTGTCATCAAGCTTAGCTTCACGTATTGTCACATTGTCAAATAGAGTGGTCTTTTCAACACAAATCCAGGCATGGTTTGACACATACTATTTGGTGCATGCATGCCATCGGCAGCCAACTGTGGCATACATGCATGTAGATGGGAAGTGGCTAAAAGATACTGTAAGGCTGGGTTCACACCTGGGTGTACTATAGGTGCGTTTTTTCAGCTCGTTTTTAGCACGTTTTTAAGCACGTTTTTTCGTTCAGTGAAACGCGCATTCGAGGCTCGTTTTTATACCTCCCTGGCAGTATGATTTATTTTTTCCTTTATTTTCTCTATATCTTTTTTTCAGGGTTTTTTTAAAATTTATTTTCAAACTTCCCGCCGGTTCCGCCCCCCTGCGACGCGGACGCTCGCAAGGGACGGAACCCGGAAGATGGCAGCGGCCGGATGACACAGCGGGGATCGCGGATATGGTAAGACCTACTCTGTATTCCAGAGTGTGGCTCGGGGTTACCGCTTTGTTAATCCCTGAGCCACACGTGGGAATACCAATGGATACGCGCTGAAATACGCCCCAAAGAAGCTCCTGTACTTGTTTGGGCGTAGGAACCAGGCCCATAGGAAATTATGGGATTTCACTTGCTGAGCGTTTTTCAGCGCTTTGATCAGCGCTGAAAAATGCCCTGGTGTGAACCCAGCCTAAGAGATTGGCAGCACTGAGATGCAAAAAAGCCGGTATTTTATGGAAAACAGTTGTGTAGGATGCACGGTTATTTATTAAACTACAAATCAGCCACTTATGTGTAACATTTTCTTTAGCTGTTACAATAAAATATAAAAATACGTTTCATTTATTCTAGACGTGGATTGGAGGTATTGAGGCAACGTCTGTGTCCGAGCACAGGTCAGGTTCACCTCATGAGCAGGCCTGGATTCCCCACAAGGCCACCGAGGCCCGGCCTTGGGGCAGCACGTAGCAGAGGGGCGGCAGCGCCGTGGAGTCCCCCGATGCCCGGAACATGTAGTTCCAGGCGCCGGGCGGTAAGTGGGGAATCCGGCCGTTCGTTTACAAGTGATTGCGGCGATGCCGCCGCGATCACTATTGATATGTGTGCAGCCCCCTTCCCCGCACCTACCTCTCTCCGCTGGTCTTCGGGACTCCGTCCTCCCCCGGCCGCGGAATCTCTCTCCTGTCCCTGCCGCCGATGCAGTGAGCAGAGCGGCAGGGTTAAATCTAACCTTGCCGCTCCGTGTACACAGTGAGTTCCAACACAGTACTGTTCTCGAGCTCCTGTATTGGAGGTGACAGGGTCAATAAAGAGAACCTGTCACCTCCAATTGCTATCACAGGGGCTGGTTGGCGGGGAGGGGGCGCATTGCGGAACCTGGCCTTGGGGCGGCATGGAGAGCAAATCCGGCCCTGCTCATGAGGCATATTTGATACTCCCTAGAGAAATAATCTCTTTAGAGAAACATCTTTAGAAAAAAGGGTTTGCTAATGCAACTACATACTGCTGTGGACACGGATAGAACCAAGGAGCATTGACAAAGGAATTCAAAATAATTTACAGAGATTTGTGAGACTATAGATTATAGCCATACTCCATTTGTATGGCTTGCTAGCTGTACACAGGTGGCAATCACTTCTGATGCAAATGGGTAAAGTGTAGCAAAGGTTAAACCAGAGAAACAGATTTAACATCTCTTTGTGTTTGTTCAGTGAAATCAGCAACATGGCTGAATGTTGTGTTTTCTTCTGCTTAGGCCTTATATCTACAGGAATACAAAGGAGTGTTGCTCTGATGTTGATAGGCAGTGCACAATATTAACACATTTAAAATGTGTGTGACCTTAATTTTTAGCTCCACGGGGCTTGAGCTGCGTGATAAGCTGAGAAGAAGACGAAATGGAATAATGAATGCCACAATGCATATACATAATTCTCTGTTCATTCAGTCATCACAGCTAAGCTGTCTAATAGGAAATCCAAGTAATGCTACAGATGTGACGGTCACTATAACCACCTTTATTTGACAAATACAGAAACATTTGTCTTACAAAAATCACTTACTGTGTTTTATGGCTATATATTGGAATTTCTGTGGAATCTTGTGTGCTTTCACATACATTTAGGAAAACATTTCCTGTAAAAGGTGCGTTACATAATTAGGATAAATGATAGAGTTACATACTTAGGTTGGAAAAACATCCATCATCAAGTCCATCATGTTTACCCCCCAAAAAAGAATAAATAGGAAACCTCCATAAACAGAACCCTAAACCCACAGTAATCCAGAGGAAGGCTAAAATTTTATAAAGAATTGTCCAAATTGCTCTAACAGGGAGAAAAGATTCCTTCATGATCAACTAAGGTGGTCAGATATTCCCTGTATCAGCAATATCTGATGTTATTATTTATAAATGTTAATATCAAGTTATATTTTGTGAATTTAGGAATGCATTCAGAGCTGGCTAGAAGTCCCTGTTGGTGCCTATTTCACATTTTCACTGATCTTACTGAGAAGAAGCATTTCCATATGCAGGGTTTAAACTCGTTTTCCTATGATAGAATCCCCTATTACCACCAACTGTCTAGGCCTTCCTGCATTACCCTTAAAACCCCTACTAGGTGGTCTACTCTCCTGGCTTTTGGGGGGTATAAGTGCCATCTAGAGCTGTCACCTCTGGGTTTGCCCCCTTCACATCCTCACTGAACTTAAGCTGGGCGTACATTATGCGAATTTGGCTGGTTCTTGATGAACTAGCCAAAATGAGCACAGTGGGTACTTCTGTCGGTTACCCTTTTGGCTGGCATCCCTCAGTTAGCTGATCAAAGGAGGCGGTTTGAAAATCTTTAAATGAACAGAACCGACAGCCAATGAGCTGCTGGCAAGCAGCAGGAGATTCCTCAATCAATCAATCTGTTAGCCTCTGCCACTCCCTCTGACTACAGTAACCCTACTATCTGTTCATGCACACTTACCCCTCCACCCACCACATCAACACCATGCCTTCTCAGTGAGCATAAAACTCCTTTGCAGGTTATCAAGTCTCCTCAGTGTTGCAGTTTGCTGTCCCAGATCTCTAAAGTGAGCTTTCAGAAGGTCACTTTGCTCACATCTGTCACAGCAATATTAGTACTGGAGCTGCTGCTCTATCTGTGTATGCATGTGGCACATTGTGAACTGAGCAAACCCTTTAACCTTGCTAGCAGTCATTATCCCAATTAGAATGTTTATATTATTTACAGAAAGTTTAAGATGTTACTTACTGTTTGAAGGCTTTCGATTAAACGCCTGTGTTTTAACTCCACTCCATCCAATCCACTTAGTGCACAAGCCTCAACACACCACAATGTGTTTCTGAAACCTTTAACACCAAGTTGTCCATTTCAAACCGTGCTGTAGGTGTGTTAAAAGTTATAGGCTGCCTTAATGCGGAACCCAAAACACACATAAAATTGACCCATGTAATCACTATGCACACCAATTCCTTGCATGAATTATCACCTAGAACGATCAGCTCCCTGAGTATAATAAAGCAGCTTGCGGAGAGTATGGTACATTCCTTTCGAGCAGAGCTCGCCTTCTGTAGTGTGCAAAACTTAAACTGACAGCAGAGTGGAAGCCCCGCCGACCTCATTGGAGATAACCAAAGCTACCGAAGGCCATGCATGGGTACAGCTATGGAAACAAAGCTGTACCAGGCAGTTGTTATACAATTATAGCTGTACATTATTGTACAAACATCTTTACCTAGCTTCAAGTGTCGGAATATACCATCACAGCCTATCTGACATGTCCTGCCGCTGCATTGGGACCGCACAAGGTCACCCACTGCCATGCCCCCCCTTGCTGACCCAATGGGGCCTGGACCAGCCTTTACAATCTGCAGTCCTGTTTTGTCCAGAGGTTGCTTGTATATAATGATTGAGCATTGTGGCCACTTTGAATTATCTGCATATTAAACTGCAATAAGAGGCAAGCAAATTGTGAGTAAAGATTGAGTATATTGCTTTGTGTATTGTCATTACCATGCACCATTTTTGTTCAGTATCCGTCACTAATATGTGTGGTACACATCATGCATACCTAACAATTTCTATAATAGGTCTATAAGTTGCCGGAGGGCATCCATTATGCAGATGAGAGTTTACAATATGATCAGACGAGGGAAAAGGATGAAATTCTTATAAGTTGTTTCCAGGGTTTCTGCTCCTATCAAATACGTGTAGAGTAAATACTTGTTGTTAGGTTTTTATTAGGGATGCACCGATACCACTTTTTTAAGACCAAGTATGAGTACCGATACTTTTGATCAAGTACTCGCAGATACCAATTACCAATACTTTTTCTTAAAGGGACAGGTCATATTTTTTCTAAAGCCATACAAACTAATGCTTTAAGGTCAATTTCTTAATATTATGATTCATAAAATGACGAGGGAGCATGACGCCGGCTTCCCGGCCAATCAGAATGCCGGGCAGCGCGTCATTGCATGCTACCCGGCTTCCTGATTGGCCGGGAAGTTGGCTCCATGCTCTCTCATCACAAGTGACGAGAGAGTATGGAGCCGTTTCCCGGCCAATCAGGAAACCGGGCAGCGTGTAATGATGCGCTGCCCGTCTTCCTGATACAGGAAGTACTCGTGCTAGGTATCGGAGCATTTGGGTGAGTACAAGTACTCACCCAAATACTCGGTATCGGCACCGATACTAGTATCGGTATCGATGCATCCCTAGTTTTTATATTTCTTTTTAACAACAGTAGAATTAAATTGTTTCCCCAATATTTCACATCACACTAACTCTTAAAGCCCAGTTGTGGTCTATCACATTTTTATTGCTTTATATTCATGTATCCCCCTGTATTGTGAATTTGGCTCGATTTTTGCTTGAAAATATCTTAATACATTTTTCCTTCAATGGAAATGCTGTTTCCTACTTTCCCACTCCAGTTTTTTGTGCTGGAATAGTTGTGTAACAGCCATACCCCTCATCATAAGTGTCCTCACACAGACATGTATTGCAGAGGAAGGTAGAGAGCGTCTCCTACCAGCCCTTTTACTGGGCACTTGGACTGCACCGTTATATTTAGACACCTTGCGCAAAAGCTGTAAAAAGTACAGGTAAGACTATAAAAGTAGAAGTTAGTGCATTGCCTACCCTACCGAATATCTATTTCTGAAGGGTAGATGCTTTATGTAGAGGTGGAGATGCTGGGAAATAGTAGTCCTGTGGCACTGCCTCCTCTACATGCGAGATTTTTGTGTTTAATGGAAAGATAGCCTTGGAAATTGAAATTGGTGTGTTATTATAAATATATACTTTATATCCCTTTTTAACAATGCAGATTACATTACCCAACACACAGGGGTGACCTAAACTGTGGTCATGTTTCTGCAAACGGCAGTCCAATTCTTTAAAAAAAATCTTTATACTGATGATGGGTTATGTCAAGTTTACATAAATAAAATTGGCATCTTCACCTACGTCTGCTTTAACTGATCTGAGAGCAAATTGCCTCTATACCCTTTGTTTAACAAAACAACAGTTAGCTTTATTTCTATGTCCTGTGATTAACAGTAGCTCAGAAGAATCCTAAAGCTCATAACTTATGGTATTTTTATGTTTTATAACACGTGAGAAGCTAAAAGAACATAACCACATGGTACTTCATTCATAACATAGGATCTACTGTATATCAGTGCCACTTTCCTTTCAAGAAACCTGTAGGTAAATAAAAGCAGCTACAAGCAGGTGACCCAGTGACACATTTGAACTTTGTAAAATTACAGGTCAGCACAGCAGGTAATGAGGCAAGCTGTGAGTGACGCATGCATGCATTCATGGAGAGATTGATCTCTTATTCTGTAGAAGAAAATAAACTTCTTTTTAGTGGCTGCGCAATGTCTAAATCATCATACCCTAGAGGAAAAATACTGAATTACACAAGACTGTAAGTAACAAATTGACTTCTTTCCGGTCTGTGGCCAAGAAAAATGTGAACTCCTTTGTTTTAAAGGTAAAAATAATAAATATTAGAATTCTGGAGCTTTTAGCTCACACGTAAGAACAGGGAAAAGGAGTCTCTCCTAGGCTTTACATTTCTGTTTTAACAGCATTATAATATTTTAGGAAGAATTCGACAAAATGTTTAGTAACCCTAGTAGTGGGGCTACCCTGCACTTGCAAGGGTTAACTTCATTTTGGTCTAGGGAGGAAAATAACAAAGTTATACTAACCTGATCTACTGAGCCGCCAGCTGTGACCGTGCTCCCTCCTGCCGGTCATCTCCTCCACCCCAGCTAATGCATGTTCCTCAGTGTCCTCACGTCCTATACACTAAGCGGAATTTATCAAAACTGGAGCCAATAGAATCTGGAGCAGTTGCCCATGGCAGCCAATCAGCTTCTCTCTTTTATTTTAAAAGCTGAACTAAACAAACTGCAGAGCGAAGCTGATTTGTTGCTATGGGCCCATTTACCCCACTTATGTAAAATGAAAATGTGCATTATTGATTTGGTTTTTGGAGGGGCATGCTGTGGAGCTGTGTTGCTGATCCCATCTTCGCTACTTAGTGAGTCAGCAACCCCAACCTGGGAACGTTCCCAGATACACTTATTGACCCGTAGGCCAAAGGACCTTTATCCAGAGGTTACATACTCTACCATCAGCAGCCCTGGCTGGGTCCAACCGCTCAAACCACAGTGACACTTAGCAGTTACTCACAGAAAAAAAAAATCTGGTTGGATCCCTACCTCCCCCTTGTTTATGTATTTATATGCTAATATATTGGTATGTTAATATGTACTCTTGGCCTGCAATTGTCCACTTCCTGTACACATTTTAACAGGTTCTTTGATGTATGGATGTGTACATCAGAACATAATAAGAATTCTTATGTGGAAAAAAAATTGAAACTCCTGATCAGCATGCTAGTTCCAGGTCAGTGACTCAAAAAGTATTGAAACTAGCAACTTCAAGGAGGATGTCAGCAATAGCAGTCTTCATATCACTGTCTTTGTAAGTTTACTTTAAGCATGCAGCCCATGAAGTTTAAAAAGTGTAAACGAATTTCTTGCACACTTGGCACTGGAACTAGCAAGACGGCCACAAATTCTACACTTTTAAAAACTAAGTCAGAATTTGTATTCCCTTAAGGTATTTATCTGGATCGGATTTAAGCACAGTGCCATAGTGGTAAACGCTCCTGCCTTGCAGCACTGGGGTCGAATCACGGCCAGGTCACTATCTACAAGGAGTTTGAATGCTCTCCCTCTGCTTGCATGGGTTTCCCCCAGGTACTCCGGTTTTCTTCCACACTCCAAAAGACATGCTGGTAGCTTAATTAGCTCCTGTCTAAAGTTGACCCTCGTATGTATGCATGTGAGATATGAACCTTCAATTGTAAGCTCCTTGAGGGCAGGGACTGATGTAAATGTGCAACAATATAAAGCGCTGTGTAAATTGTCAGCGCTTTATAAATACATGTAATAAATAATATGTGGAGACATTTCACTCAGCCTGCCTCCCAGATGCTGTCTTAAGATGCATTCAAGTGAAAGAAAGAATTTCCTGAAAAGTGCTGCCACACAAGTAACTATTTTTTTCTGATGGCAGCCACAGTATTATCATTATAATTATTATTATTCAGGATTTATATAGCGCCAACAGTTTGCACACTTTACAGTATAAGGAAGACATTACAATCACAATACAATTCAAGACCAGATGTAAGGAGGGCCCTGCCCGTGGGGGCTTACAATCTAAAAGTATATGAGGTTTTTAAGGACAGTCATGCTCCTGGCTACTAGCTGTTAATAAGGCCCTATTCACAGTAGATAGAAACTGTCAAAGGGGATAGATGCCCTCCTGCCTCAGTTTTCCCCTGATTTGTTACCTGTGCTACTGCTCTAAAGGGAAGAGGGTCCACGAGATACATCATGAAGAAGGTATAAGTAGGGGAAGCCTGGCATGAAGAAGGGCAGTAACAGTTGAAACAAGTCAGAAGCATGAGTTTGGGTTAACTGCATCTAGAATTGACTATACAGATCATGGACAGGTCGCACTTTAGGACAATGTGATATGCAAGGCATTGAGTGGCTCACTAAACCAAAAACTATTTATTTTTAATGGTACTAAATATCTATATAAGATGTTGAATTATGTGACCATAATATGACGTTGCTGTGCTGCCTCTTTCTGAGTTAGTTGCCATCCTAAACAAAGAATAATGAAAGATGATTATTTTTGACTGTAGTTAAAACTACAAACTACAGACTGGAAAATGTTATCAAACAAAATTCCATGAATGTGGTTTTTGTTCAGAAAACTCATTTGTTCCAAAATCGAATGTTAAAATCAAACGTAATTTCGCATGGCATTCATCAAGGCTCTGTTTGCGTTATTCAATGTTTGACAAGTCTTTTCAGATGAAGGTTCCTACGAAAATCTACCACAGTATTGCCAGCTTTAGTTGTTGATGTTTGTAAAAAGCACAATTTGCATAGGAATAACAATGCTGTTTAACTGTCTAATTTTTCGTATCTGCTTTTCGACAAAAGTCGATTGAAAAATGTAATTTTGTTCAAAAGAGGGGTGCTGACAAGGGCCACATACTGTTTGAATTTCATTTAAGTCATCAGGTCTGCTTAGGCTGCATATTTTGAGGAAAGAGGTGAATTTAAAAACAGTAGATGGAGAAGATTATGAAGATACCACTATGTTTACATGCTTTAGGGATGGAACTGTTAACTAAGTCCTTTCTAGTACTTCAAATGTACTATTGAAGTTAAATCCCTCTCTGAAACATTTTTCTGGTTGTGTGAAAAATCCACTTTAAGTGGCCAACTCTGCATTTTATGTTATAGGGGCTTTTATTATAGTGCCTTTTAAATGTGTAATGATTCTTCTACTACGATAAATTTGGTAATTTACTGCCTTAATCTTGATTGAAATAGTTGTCGTTCCCACATATAACAGTAAATGAGCCTTCAATATTGGTTTTCAAGTTAAGTGTTATGGAAGTTTCTTGCTCTGCCTGGTGTCATTATGCCTTGTTGGCAGCCGTCGCTGAAAAGTCAGTGATTAGTTCCATGTAAAGGGATTATTTATTTACTACATTGTTTCCCTTTGTGTAATCATGTCTAGGATGGCTCTGTGCATAGAAGATAAATGCAATTAACACTGTTTACCTTGCCTTCAATGATGACATTGTTTAATGAGCACACATGGGCAGAAAATGTTCATAGCAAAGAAGATGTATGTTACTCACAAGTTATTTAATTACAGTCCTTGTATATCTGAAGAAAACCCCTATACATTTCTAATTTTAGACTTTTACCCATCGTTCTTCAGTAGGAGTGTTTCCTAAAAGATATGCACTGTGTGTGCCTGTTTCAGAGCTGCGATAGCAGCACTAGATGGTAGGGTTCTCTAACAGGTCCTAAGGTCTTATATTCATTGGTTACCTGCAGTGGGGAGCAGGTATCGGATGGGCCAATTTACATTATTCAGCTATAGCAGCTTTGCAAGTTGCTTTTGGATTTATTTTGAGAAAATAAACAGAATATGATTTGGCCACATGTTCTAGACGTTTATAAATATTCGATTGGAAGAGGCACTCATTTGTCTGGGAATGAAGCAACATAAATACATTTATTGGTCAATATTCGACAAGGCACTGCTTGTCTGTCTTAAGTCTCAAGCCTTGTTTAAAATAACGTTTTGCAACCTTAGCATACAGGTGCTAATATCCTATATGTTTATAGGCAGCATATTTAAACCCAAAAACCAAATGTAATATATTGCAGCTTAAAAGTGTTTTAGATCTAGTGGCTGCATTAGTTTTCTTTTTCAGGCTTTTTTCCTTTAGTTTCATCTGGTGATTTTGCCAGTAATAATTAAAATGCACATTTGTGCAGAGTTCAGAGTATATTGTAATGAAATAGGCATCTGCTATGTTACTTACTCCTGTACTCCCAAAATCCCTCAAAAAAGACTACTTAGCATAGCGTCAAATTGCCTAAGTAGTGGGGACAGTAGTTCCTAAGAGTTCAGTACATCTAAGACGCTGTACAGTGATAAGATTGTTCTGAATCCAACAAAAGCCTATTGACATTGACCCTTATCAAGTTTTGACAGCTAAAAGTTTACATGTGCCATATCTTTTATTTCTTCCGGTCCATTCATTTCAGGAGAAAAACACTTGCTTGTGCATTGAAATGTCCAAAAAACATATTTTTGGTTCACTGCAGAGGTTGTTTTATCTGCTTTTCAGTGAGGAAGTCTTGCGTGTCATTTGACCAACGGTCAAATGTGTGTGTATGTAATAATATACCTGCTGCAGGGGTTACAGTAAATGTTTATTTGTCTTCCTATGTGCTCTTCAGCTTGGCTGTAATCACCAAGAGTGATAAGATTGTTCCCGCAGTGGGCTGTGAAAGATGAACATTTTCCCAGCTGGGGGTTGACCTGTATGTCAGTGTTGGCTGAGGCCAGTGGCTGCTTGATGATATCACTGTGTAATTTTTTGAGTTTTCTTCTTGGAGCCAGAATATTGAGTCATGGTGAATGAAATGTTTATTTTTTCTATATAACAAAAAGTTATCTATTGGTAGAGTTATTGGGAGGGGAAGTTATTGTAGGGTAGTATTCCATACACTATTCTTTTTAATCAGACCATGCTTGAATCACTGGCTGTAAATATTACACAGAGTATAGGAATGGAAAGGGCCAAATATAGTTAGTCCAGTATTTGTTTGTATATTTTAAATGAATGTTAATTTGAGTTCATGTTACTGACCTTGAGCAAGCATCGGTATATTAAAGCGGACCTTTACACTTAAAAATCAAATTCTACCAATGCATCCCTCTATGCATGATGATTAAAAATAACATAGATGTGTCGGGTGTAAAATGCTGTGATATTGAAACACACTTGCAGAATATTCACTTTCTGCTTTGAAAGGGCAAAATTACTTCAGTTTGCCAAAGCAATGCACACTGGGACTATCTTGTCAGCAGCAGAGTATTGCTGGGAAATCTCATCTCAGTGAAAGGCATTTTCCTCCCCTGCGATGATGCACATGGCCACATGTCTAGTCACATGTGCCAGAAATCAAGGAAGTAATAGGAGGGCTAGTAATCTGCCCTTGGTAAACATGGCCAATGTCAGAAAACTGGAGAAGAAAAGAGAAATGGGGTATGCAAAGAATACAAAGCCTGCAATTATCTAGAAATATGAGTTTGTAGATTGTCATTACTAAACGTTTCTAAAGGTGTGTTTGTTGTTATTTTAAAGATATGGGTATAGGAAAGCTTTAAGTGTCAGAACACCTGAGAATTAGCATTCCCTGCTTTTCATGATGTTTAGAAGCAGGGCTGGGAATGTCCCAGGCGCAATTGATTGGGCCGTGAGGGGATTGTCTCAGTTAATTTTGTGTGAGCATGAACAAACTGGGTTTGCAACAAGTCCCCACATATCACTACTGATAATATATCTCTCATTTTGTTAAGTGTTTTACTCATTATTAAAGCAAGGATAGTGTCAACTCGCATCTTTTAATTCTGAAAACATGTCAACATTTACATATTTCTATCTTCTTGACAAATTCCATTTTAACATTTGTCCAAACTTATGTGGTTTCTCCTAAATATTTGTTTTTCCCACATGCATGTCCTAGATTTGTTGCTGGAATTCTTTTGCCAGAAGCGTGTATTGCCATTAGACTTCTGGACTGATTGCTGATTATTTAAAAGTATGCACTTATTTCACAAAGTTCATATTGGAACTGTTCTGCTGTCCCCTTGGGGAGCTGTCCCAGAGACACAACGGGTAGACAGAGGAAATGTATTTAAAGAGTATTTCTACTTTTGTAGCCAACTAGAGATAACATCTAATTTGTGTTTCTTACCTGTTCCTATTCATATAGCACAAGATTTTACTTGCTTAACCTCCTGCTGTCCGCCCGTTGAGAAAAAACAGACGGACGGCAGACTCACATTTGCGGGTTGCTGTCTTCAGACGGCTTTTTTTTTTCCTTCTCGCGCGCACGCGCCCCCTAAGCGCGCACGGGCACAAAAAACACATCCGTTCTTTACAGCCGTTACCAGCTGTTTGATGTACATACGATCAGCGGCTCTATAGCCTGCCGATCGTATGCATGTGCTGCCCTTGCGCCCCCCCTCGAGTGCCACCGCTGCCGTTCCCCCTCCTGACCCTTAAATTTTCATCCCGGGATCCGCTAGCCCATCTGCGGCCCGGCACCGGCTCGGGAGGGCGTCAGGAGGTAAGATGGGAGGGAGATCAGCATATTCCTCCTTGCTGAACTCCCTCCGAGGTCTGAATGCAGAAGTGATGTGTATTACATCACTTCCGCATTCGCCTGTCAGTCATGTGGCTGCTATAGCCAGAGAGAAGAAGCTGATGAAGCATTTTGGGGTCCCCAGGTGACAGGGGTCCTAAAGACCCCTAATGTCTCCATAAAGAGAACCTGTCAGTGTGCCTTTGCTATTACATAGGGGGATTGTCATCCCCTTTGTGATAGCAATAACAATAAGAGTTAAAAAAAAACATTAAAAAAAGTTTTACAAAATGTCACATATAAAAAAGTTTAAAAAAAACAACAAATTTTTAAGCCCCACACCCCCACATTTACGCACATATAAACATGTAAATGCGCGTTCGATGCACTAGCGGCGAAAATGACAATTGCGCTACATATGTTACATATCGTCGTGAACTTTGGAGTGAGAGCAATCATTCTAGGGCCATCAATCACTGATAACACTAAACGATGAGCGGTTTTTCACGCGCAATTTTAAGGCTTGACATGTTTGGTGTCTATTTACCCGACGTGACCCCATCTCCTATATTTTAGCAAAAAATTGGGTAATAATAAATGTTTTATCATTTAATATAGGGGAGACAGTTTTGTTTTTTTAAATTTTTGGTCATTTTTACTTAATATAGTAAAAAATAAAAACCCCACTGGTGATTAAATATCACCAAAAGAAAGCTCTATCTGTCCCTAAAAAATGGTATAAAATTCATGTTATCTCGCTTCCTCCAATGCACTGCTGGGGGGGCGGGGGGGGGTTGTCAAGTTGATAGATCTCTATCAGTTGTACACAAGATTTCAACAATGTCTGTCCTAACAAAGGGTTAGGCTGGGTTCACACCTAGGCGAATCAAATATGCGTGTTTGTTGCGGGTTTCGTGTCGCACGTTTTTACAGCGATTCGCGGTTAAAAAAATGTGCGACAAACGCTCGTTTCCGAGGGCTACTTGGCTGTATCCCAATGGAAACGCGCAACAAAAATGCCCCAAAGAAGCTCCTGTACTTCTTTGGGCGTATTACAGGCCGTATGAACGCGCTACAAAACGCCCAGGTGTGAACCGGGCCTTAGAGATCTCAAGCCTTAAATTCTACGTTGTATGTTGATGAGGAAAAAAATTTGAAAAAACTCCATTTGTCTCCAGTTTGTTCCTCAGATTTGTTCAGAACAGCTTGTAGTCCTGTTTATAATCCTGCTCCAAAGAAACAAATAGGCAAAACATTTTTTAATATATATTTTAGATATGCTGTGTGAATGGGAATATATAACCAACAAACTGTAAAGTGAGGGCTTATCAAATTTGACTGCAAAATTGGAACTTTAGAGTTTTCCATTAAAACATTTTCTCTCGTCTTGTTCCAGTGGCAATTATAACATTTTGATTTCCTATTACTTTCTGTCCTAATCATAATGATGGTTGGGAATAATAGAAAGAGTGAATCTCTCCAGCAGGTTCACAAACGGCTATAGATGCACTTTAATCAGCAGCTTCATAATGAGCAATCAGAGCAATAATGAGCAGCACATATAGTTGTTCATCAAGCTTCTGGACTAGGCTCAGACACTGTAGCCCCTCAGTATAGTTAACAGATTTCACTACTACTAGTAGTTTTTCTTTCTCTGGCTAAGGCCTTGTTTACACGTGCAGCCGAGGGGCTGTAAAAACAGCCCAACCGCCTACTGCAAAGTCAGCACTGCAGCAGGACAGTGCTGTACACATTGTTGCGGATGTGAAGCTTTGCCGCTGCTCCACTGCCCTCTGGAAAAAGATCTACTGCAGATTCCTTTTCTGAAGCCAGTGCATGTGTAAATGGGGAATTAAAGTGTATTTAACCCCCCCCCCTCTCTCTCTCTCTATGTATGTGTATATATATATAATATTTCTCAAGTGTGGTGGCTGCACTGGGGTTCATTTTTAAGCCTTTTTCCTTTATTTCTGAGAAGGAGCAGTGTTGTCACCCTAGGGTGGGATTGAAGAACACCTCCCCCTCTTCCCTTCTCCATAACATAGGAGAAGGTATTCTGTAGTCCTTGGAGATAGCTGGGAACAATGTCACTGAGTGCAGCACAAGGAGACAGCCCAGGACTCAGGATTACAATGGGTTTTTTTGCACTTCTAGAACAGATATAATTCATTCAAATGTATATTTAAAAGGCATCAAAAGGGAGCAAATAAGAGAAGTTGATTGTTAGGGTTTCAATGCTCTCTAAGAAAAATTTTATGTAAAACACAAAATTGTATTATGTAAATTTTTGACCTAAACATCACTGTCTTTTTTTTTTTTTTGCAGCTATACAAGGATCAGGGGTAATTTTTAGAACAGTGGAAGTGACGCTGCATAAAGAAGGGAACACCTTTGGATTTGTAATACGAGGTAAGTCACATTTGTCAAAAATACGTTGGGCTTCAGTTAACCAAAATAATACCAAAAAAAGCAATTTTTCTTTATAAACCACTTTTATAAAGGGCTTTAGAGTATCAGCAGCTGGAATCAGATTGAATGGCCTGTGACTACTCAGTGAAAGGAGAAGCAGCACATTGATGAGCTCACCTCTCTGTCACTGTGTTTTGTCTTTCTATCAACATGCTTCTTGTCAGTACATGAACTGATGGGCACCTGTTACTGCATTTTCCTCTTACTCTCCATGTCTGCTATACAGACTGGCTGATACCACTTTAAATTCAGGTACATACCATACGTACTTACATTTAATAAAATGCATATTTATTATTACAGTTATATAGTGCTTACAATTTTTACATCACCTATTGTTCATTCACATCAGTCCCTGCCCTCAAGGAGCTTACAATCTAAGGTCCCTATCTCACATGCATACACATACTATGGCCGTTTAGACAGGAGCCAATTAACCTTCCAACATGTCTTTAGAGTGTGGAAGGAAACTGTAGGAAACTCACACAAGCACAGGGAGATTGAGGACAGGGGTGCTAACTTAGCCACTAGGCCATATAATGTTGTATTAATATTGCAGAACTGCATTAGTTTGTGTCTTAGAGTTCAGCTTTAAGTTATTTAGAGGGTAAACATATATAAAGCCATCGGGAAGCGTATAAAAATAGTGAACTGGAGTTCAGCTTTAACAGTTATTGGGTGTCTATGTCTACACAACAAGATTCTCCATGCAAAAAGTTAGAGATGCCATATAGTAAAAAGAAGAAGGAACAGGATTAAAGTTTATTATTTCGTGCTTCAGTACTGTTATAGTAAAGCAGCCAGTAGAGAGATGTCCCTTGTGCATTGTCATTTGCCCAGGGTCAGCCAAAGCTCAGATTCGGAGATCAACTCAAGGATAATGTACAAATGCATCTGGATCCCTGGGCTCTCTGTGTGTGTGGAAGATGATTTGCTATCCCGTCTTGTATGAGCACTTGGTGCCTGCTCTTAGGGTTAAATTAACTTTATATTAAGGCGTTCTTGACGGGTCTTTTTAAAGTTACCTGTATTGAAGAATAAAGTTACCCGCTAAAAGCTTAGAGGCTGGATATAATCCATTACCTTTGTAATTTCCACATATTTTCCACGTTTTTCCTTGTTAGCTCCTCAAAGGCCTTTTTTTTTTTTTTAAATGATGCGTTTATTAGCATATAGTCAAACATACATTTGGGTACATATCATTGGCAGATCAGTACATCATAAACATTACTGCGCCTGCAGGCGAACAAAGCCATGCAGAACACACGGTAACAGACAAGAATACAATAATACAATTCAGGGTCATAGTAACAGATGGATATATGGACTACCTTAAGCTGCGGTTGGCAAGCATGGGCAACTCTCGTATTATATCACCTGTCCCCCGAAGGACAGGGTCTGTCGGTTTGCACCCCCATGGAATACCCATGACCACCAACCGTTCTCCGGCTCACATCATGTATACTGTCTTATAAGGAGTCCTTTGACTCAACCAATTCCCCAATGACCCTGTATTCAAGATCCCGGGTCATACCAATAACATAAGATATACTTAAACTTTTGAATTCAATTCGTAACTGTGCATTGCGTGGGATGTACCCACCCCTCTCACTCTGGGGTCATGTCAGAGCCGTGTTGGTTGCTACGTACACCTTTCATGGGAGAGATTGGGTGGGCTCCCACTTTGTGGCGGAACCTTCCAGGCCGTATGAGTCCCATGATAGTAAAGAGAAGCTAGAAAGGGGCAGGAGGGGAAGAAGGGAGCGCAGGGATACAAAGGCATGGTGACCGGTTGTGGGGTGGCAGATCTCCTCATGCCCAGGCCCCTGGCAGTTTCAAATCCAATCTCAACATTCCGCTGACGGAGTAGAGGGTTGTGCATGCATCACCGCGAGGAACTCAGGAGTGGATGCAAAGTGGGTCCACGGTCTCCAAGTGGCACGGAACCGTTCCTCCTGGTTACGGATGGATGCAGTCAGATCCTCCATACAGTAGATCTCGCCTACGATAGAGAACCATAGTCTCATCGAGGGAGGTGTGGTGTTCCTCCACATCAGGGGGATGCATGATCTCGCTGCATTCAACATATGGATAGTCAGGGACTTCTTGTAATTTTTAGTGGAATGGGTAGTCAAATGCAATAAACAGACCGCAGGATCGTCTGGAAGGTCGCCAATCACCAGCTGGTTAATTGTGGACCTCACATCTCTCCAAAAAGGGCCAATAACGGGACACTGCCAAAAGATGTGGAGCATAGTGCCCAGGGCTTGTTCACAGCGCCAGCATGTTGGAGAGAGTAAATCATTCATTTTGTTTAGGATGTAAGGCACACGGTACCATCGGGTCAGGATCTTGTATCCTTGTTCCTGAAATTTACAGGCCAAGGACGATCGATGGGCTAGGGACAGAACTTTGTCCCGTTGTTGTGCGGTGAATGTTCTGCCCAACTCGGACTCCCATCTCTGAAGAAATGGGGGACAGAATGACTGAGGCGGCGAGCTAAATAGCTTATAGAGTATAGAGAGGGCGTGGCGCACCGGTATCCCTTGGTGACATATAGATTCAAATTCTGTGAGGTGGCGCGACAGCTCCCGCACCCCCGGGACAGAGACCAGAAAATGAAGGATTTGTCTTGCACTCCAGTCATCTAGCATTGGTGTAGTCAGGTTTCGTATAGAATCAATAGATAACCAGGCCCCGTCCGAGAGAAAGTCAAATAGGCGGAACTTGCCCACCTTCAGCAATCTTCGGACCCGACCGCTCTCCAACCCAGGAGGGAAGTCAGGATCCCCAAGCACAGGTATCATGGGCTACGGGTGGGGGGAGAGGTCGGACCTACCGAGGGATGACCTCGCCACCCTCAGCGTAGGAGCGATAAGTGGGTGCATGGATACTTCTGTAAGTATCGGGGACGAGAGCCACGCCAGCCCCGAAAGTGGTGCTCGGTATTCCGACATCTCCATCCCCACCCATTGTTTCTGCTCTGTGTGACAGCTCCAATCCAGCACCCTGGCAAGGTGTGATGCCTCATAATAGCGTTTAATGTCCGGGAGGCCCACTCCTCCCCTGTCCTTGGGGAGGATCAGGATGCGGTACGCCACCCTAGGACGTTGCCGCGCCCAAACAAAGGACACGAGCATGCGTCTCAATTGAGAGAAGAACGCAGGTGGTAAGTGGATCGGAACCGCCTGGAGGACGTACAAAATCCGGGGGAGCACAGTCATTTTTAAGGATGCACAACGACCAAACCAGGTCAGTGTCAGCTCTTGCCAATTAGAGAGGTCTTGTTTAATCGAATGAAGCAACGGCACATAGTTCTCCGCATAAAGCTGACCCGGGTCCGCACTTATGCGTACCCCCAGGTGGTTTAAAAGATCTTCCTCAAAGGCCTTTTAACACGATGTTAAATTAAATTTTTGCTCTATTATTTGGCAACCCATGATGAAAGACTGAATATTCTTTGAATGTTCTAAGCTTTCTGGGGCCTGTTTTGCAGCCTTTCATCACTTACTAGATTGTTAAATCCATACCCTGGAGGCTGTTGCTGTAGACTCTAAACTATTACATTCTTTAAGGGAGATTTATCAAGCAAGTTACTGGCAAAATAGGGTACATATCTAGTGCAAATCAAGTTACTGCTCACTTACCCAAAGATTTGTGGTTTTGTATGCATTTGTGACCCCCTTTTTCTTCAGTCAATATTTTACAATGGAGATTTTAATTAAATACAGTGTTTTGCATAAAGCAGTATAGCCAAAGCATTTTGCACAAGCTGTAATTGCTGGAAGATATTTTTGGTAGCCATGCATGCAAAGCACAATGATAATCTAGTCGGGTGGTAAAAAAATGGAAATATTAGTTCTGGTAGGTGTGCATGGTAATGAGGGTCTTGTTTTTTGCTGTGCATTGTGTGCGTGTAGACCCTTATAGGCAGATTAAATGCCCACGGAATAGTACTTGCATAGTTCCAGGGCTAGTGTCACTCAGCAGTGCCATTGATGCGGGAACAGCGGAACATCATCTGTCTGTAAGCTAACTAACTGCTGGCACCTCTGATCTTTTGTGCAGTCTACATTCTATTCATTGACCATGTAAATAAGGGGGTACTTTCTTACTTACCAGCAGTGCAAGGGGGTCCTTCTCTCAGTGACCAAAAGTGTAAAGGTTCCCTCTTTCCGCTGGCCACCCATGTGAGGGGGGGGGCGGGGGTCTTCTCATGTGAGGGTTGTGTCTTTCCACTGACCACCAATGTAACCTCACTTTTTGGGGGGGTTGGCCATTATTATTGTTTGTGTCATGTCATGATTATTACAGAAAATAATTTTATTATACGTTTTATCAAATTACATTGACTAGACATTGTGACCTTATTTGGTAGACATTCTTGGAAGCCCTTACTGGTTTTGTGATTATGCAATATACCCATCCACTCACCAGCCGGACAAACATAACCTGTTTAAAGTAGTACTAAAGGCTCTTTTTTGTTCTTAAGTAAATCTGTATAAACAAATTCAACACAACCCAATATTTGTTCATTTCACAAAAAAAGCAAAACACTTTTATATTTTATCACAGCCACCGCCTCGGGTTCCTGTGTGCTGCTTCTGCAAACTTCCATTTGGGCAGTGCACACTCATTACTTTGTTCATAGCCATCTGGTTCCCATCCTTGGGACTATATGTCCCATAGTTCAACTTCACGGTGCCATGAATGCAATTAAATGCATGTGTGGTGCTTACAAGCCACTTTCCAATCACTTACACAATATTGTCAGGCTGCCCGTGGCTGTCATTAAGTCAGGTATCTCATGATTCAGCAAAATAGGAAAATTTCTGAACACTGAGAAGTAGCACAGGATGTATTAAGCTGGTTATACCTCACAGGACTAAACTAGAAAAAATGCTTGATTCCTCTATCCACATTAAACAGACTATTGTATTCTGACAGCAGTTGGTGTGCCACTATCAGAATAGTGACTTTTGTAGAATGGGAGGCACTGACTGCCACACACTGCTCAAAGTTTGCACCAGTTATCAGGGCTCAAATTCGAGCAGTGAATGACCAGCTGCAGTAGAAATAATTTAAAAAAATGTAGGCTTTAATATTACGTTAAAGGTATCTAATGCCCAAATGCCCAAACGTAGGCACTGAAACTCAATTCGTGAGGTATTGGTTTTATTGTCAATCCACATAATCTTTAGTTAGTTCTTTACATAAAATATCTGCATTGACCATGTATAATATTTAATACAGTTACCAGGTGTCATATTGTACTTTATCCAGGTTATCAAGGCCAGCTGATTTAGCTGAGATATGTTTTTTGTAATGTTTTTAATAAAGTTACCTGTGCATTTTGCTTTATAGTGCTGTTTATTTCTTTTTTTAGAGGCTAACATTCTAAAAGTGTTGTGTAATCTGCACATTCTTCTTTTTTCTTTCTATGACCTTTATAGCTCTGCGTTTTGTTGCCAGCCAACCTGGCAGTAATCTTTCATGTTCTCTAATTCTATTGTCATAGCCGAATGTTTAGTGGCAAGAAAAGACTGAATGTGATATTTGTGTCTAATAGTGAAGACTAATGTATTTCAGGTTATGAAGCTGCAAGCAGGATGCGTGTGCGTGCTTGGAGCAATAAGCTTATTCTGTTTCCCTTTTTTCAGGAGGAGCACATGAGGACAGGAATAAATCTCGTCCCGTTGTAATAACTTGCGTTAGACCTGGAGGACCAGCTGACAGGTACAATACATCTTTCTGCGGCAATACAGATGGATCTGGGTTATTCTGGCACGCAAGCAGATAAGCTATGCATCAAATGTTATAAGAAATATAATGAATGTGCAAGTCCTTACTATGTATTAAAAGCAGCTCTGCCAAAAAAGATCTGCAGAGAATGCTTATTCTTCATCTATTGCATCCGTTATCGGCTATTACCATTGGTTTATACAATGACAGTGTATTCCCAGACACAATGCCATAAAGAAGACATATGACAACAATCGTTACTATTATTCAAAGATAGCAAGGCAATACTGGAACGTTCAGGGTAACCAGGCTGATGAAATAAAAATAACACATTGAAACTTTCTGTCACAACACACCGCCGTGTAGACGTACATGGCTGTTTTTCTCCTGCAGGATTATGGGTATGTTCTGGAAGCTGTTTAGTATTCCAGCCAGCGTAAACAGTCATTAGATTTGACTGTGTTTTCCAGCATTTCCTGAATTCTTATAGCACAACTTTTTTTCTCTTTTGTTGCTTGAAATAAATGGTAGCAGTTATACCACAATAATTTACAGCTGGTTCTGTGTGTAATAAGCAGACATCTATTGTGAAAGAAAGTTTTCTGACTGGTGGAGAAATATTGACCCGAGGCTTCTAGAAACGGAGCACACGGATGAAGATTGTTTTGTTTTCAATCCCAATCCCAATGCCATTCCTATTACCAGGACTGGATTTTCAGCACTGGATCTAGTATGTCCACACCCTTTGTTATCCAAAACACCACCCCATGCTAGTTTACAGCAAGATGGCAGCACACAAGACATCTCTTCCAATTGTTTCCTTATTTTATACTGTAAAGTCCATAAAAGCAACACAAGCTTGCATGCTATGACTTAGACCCAGTAGAGCTGAAACATGTAAGTGGGTGTTGCTTTTATGAACTTTATGGTATGAAATAAAGATACATTTGGAGTAGATTCCTTGTGTGCTGCCATCCTGGTGTAAACTGATCTGCATCCTTGGAAGGTGGATTGTGGCTTTGCACCATGGTGGCTTAGTGTGGGGTGTATTGGGAGGTTAGAGCATTGTACTCCAGGACTGAACCACCCTATGCTAGAATCACCTCTTTTACATAGACACTTTTCTAGTTTGTTGGTCCTTAGATAGCTTAGGACAGTGTCCTGACATTGAGTGTATAAATGAGCTTATATGAGAAAACTGTACAGGGAAAAGCTGCCTCTTCGCTAATAGTTACAAGTCTATTGCTCTTAATGGTCAGTCTGTCCCTGCCTGTTTTTGTTTCTGCATTTCTGAGAATCACTCTGGGGACAGTTGTGCGTTAATTAAGGTAAATCTGTCATTGATGGCATCTTCTGACAATGCGTGTTGACTGGCTGTCGTAAGGATGCTTCCTTACTTTAATTGCCTAAGCTGAAGCAAGTGTTCAGATAATGGCTTCTAAATTTTCTTTGCCTTTCCTGATCTGAATTCTTGTTTAAGGTCAGTGACTCAGAAAATATGAAAACTAAGCATAATAGTCAACTAGCTTTTTTCACAAGCTGATCAGCAGTGACAGTCCCTGTATTTCTATCGTGGCAGGTTTACTTTAACTCTGAAGCAAAGCATCAGATTCATGAGCTATACTCTCGGTTACAAATGACATTCTTAGTACCTCAGCCCCTTCTAGTTCCTTACTTTGTTTGAGGATTCTTCTTTAGTTCTTTTAACTTTTGTTAAAAAAGGAAGGTTTCTTCTTAAAAGTGGTAAGATATGCTATTCCAGATCCTGGAGTTTCAAAAGTGCTAACCAATAGCAAACAATCTGTTGTTTCCTATATACGTTTTGAAACTCTAAGAGCCTGCTATTGATGTCCACCATGGTCATTACCTGCATGGAGTATGTATCTTCCTCATTTGCTTAGATAACATTTCTCCTCTGTGGCGAGTGCCCCTAACACAATCAAAAGTATACTGGTCGGGTAATTTAAGTGTATGTAAAGGAAAAACTTATTTTTTACTTTTGGATAGAGTGGGGGAATGGTTAGACCCTCTTTCAAGTTTTGATTGCTGTCTGTGTCTCCGCTGTGGAGATTCATCCCTGTATTTGTACGGTTGACCATTGTCGCCTGCACAGAAAATGAGGGGAAATCATACATTTTATAGCTATGGTGCTATGACACCAGACATTTGAGGGCTTGAAAGCTCAATTGAGAGCTGAAAAGGGTAACTGTTTTGGGAGGCATTCACTTGTTGTCCTTTTACCAAATTGCCACCTCCGTAGGTTAGTTTATGTCTTTTGGAGGGGCATTACATTGTTAGCTCTTTCTGGGATGGGGGTTTGGTGACTGTTGTTAAAGCAGACCTTTACACACAAAAATCAAATTCTACCAATGCATCCCTCTATGTATGATGATTAATAATAACATAGATATCTCAGGTGTAAAATGCTGTGATTATGAAATACCTACACCTGCAGAGCATTCACTTTTTACTTTGAAAGGGCAAAATGACTGCAGTTTGCCAAAGCAATGCACACTGGGATTGCCTCGTCATCAGCAGAGCATTGTTTGGAAATCTCATCTGTAATCTCATGAGATCTCAGGGAAAGGCATTTTCCTCCCCTGAGATGATGTGCACGGTCACATGTCCTAGTCACATAGCTAGTGACATGTGCCAGAAATCCAGGAAGTAAAATGAGATCTAGTAACTTACTTAGTAAACATGGCCACTGTCAGAAGACTGGGGAAGAAAAGAAAAATAAGGAATGCAAAGAATACAAAACCTGCAATTATCTAGAAGTATATGTTTGTAGATTGCCATTACTAAACATTTCTAAAGGGGTGTTTGTTGTTATTTTAAAGATATGGGTAAAGGTCCGCTTTAATGGTACATTGTTCTTTGCAAAGCTTCTTGATATAAAGTGTGCAGCCGCATAATACAATAGGTAAAATAAGTAGGATGTAGCTTTGTTGTTTCTTAACCGCAAAGCCCAATGCATTGGTCTCAAATACCCTTGAAGTAGTAGACCATTGCTGCAGTTAGTGCATGTATCACACAACACAGCACACAGTTACGTTATGTCTGTACTATATAAAATGGTCTGGTCATTTTATTATCATTTTTTTTTTTTGTAAGGGCCTTTTTACCCAGGGTGCACATCTCTGTACAGTGTGATTCAATTTAATTTGAATCACTGACGTGGCTTATTTTGTAATTGGTATATTTCACCTCACCCTGCCACATTGGTCCCTTATATATACACAGTCATATTGTTGAGCGTTTTATAGTTATAAAGGCATACTCACCTTAGCACCACCTTATCTCTGGTGACAACAATGGGCATTGGCTGAAATGTTCTAACATGGTCTCTATTTCCCACTAGGAGAGTCTGGTGCATTCCTTTAGCGTTTCAATGTATGGGTCAATGTAATGAAAATAAATGTTTATTCATCTATTATGAACTCTTAAACTCTAAAATTCAGATGATTCTACTATTATTCAGTTCATTGTTACTAACAAAGTTGTAAATGAAGCTATGATGAGCAATATTTCCTGCAGTATTTTTAGTAATCTTAACCCTTCCTTCGAGATTACATAAATCTGAATTTGTATAAAAAAGAAAGGCCCATCTTGTGATACTTGGTCTTCATTACATAATAATAAGCAGTTATTTTCACATCACTGATTTTCCGATTAAAGTGACTTCGTTTCCGCAGAGACCTCGCGTTTTGGTAACTGTCAAGGTAAATGTTAAGAGTATGGACAAGTGGGATTGATGTCATGAACGGCGGTAGGGAATCACTTTGCCTAAGTGGCTATTATCTCTAAACCGCATTACATTAAATTAATAAAGATTGTTTCTTTCATCTTTTTCCAGGGAGGGCACAATCAAACCGGGTGACAGGCTGCTGAGCGTGGATGGAATCCGCCTGCATGGTACAACACACACTGAAGCCATGAGTATTCTGAAGCAGTGTGGCCAGGAAGCCACATTACTGATAGAATATGATGTCTCTGTAATGGGTAAGCTGGAGCCTTTTCTTGAGTCATACCTGTCTGTATATCCTTATATGTGACTGTAACCATGATTCCGTCTCCTCTGATTTATCACTTTTGCTGTATAAATAACATTGTGCTAAGTTTTTCTTGTAATGCAACGTTCAGGAATCTTTTTCTCAGTGTTCTACTCTTTCATATGAAAAGACCTGAAATATGTATTCATTGCTTTAAAAAAAAGGGGTTCTCTTTTTGGATGTGATCAAGCTGAAAAAATCTGAGAAAATTATTTTCAGCGCAGAAAATCAACAAGGCACAGGCGGTCAAATGTGACACATAAGTGATGGAATGAATCTTGCGTTTGTCCCGGTGTTCTCTTTTGCTTCAGATAAATAAGACAAGCCTGGAATATAGATTGAGGCTGAATGCTCATTAACGTAAAGATTTGTCTCACATTTCACAAGTCCACATATCAGCCTCATTCTATGATTAAAACGCTTTAGGGCATTATAAATCCTTTTGTTTGCTGCTCTAGTACCCTTAAAGGCCCACTGTCACCAAAAATGTTTTATCCTGATAAATGAATGTTGCTAATATGTGTATGATAGTAGCATTCAGTATAAAAAAATCTATTTTATTATTTTATATGCCTTTTATATTTTTCATGATAGTGGTCTTTTAGGTGGACCACTACCTTTCTGATGTAGGTTGCAGTTGTCTGACAAGTTGCATGCCAATTCCAGGGCAGCAAAGCGCATGTTCAGCATCACTGCTGTGACATGAGTGCCTTGGTAGTTTATAAGTCAGACAGGTATTTATTAAATGACTGATGCTTTCGTTAAATTTCAAACTTCCTGTTTGAGTCTGTGATGGAATTGAGACAGATACCCCTACCAGGGATCTTTTGAAAATCATAATTCTTGAGAATGGGGGAGGAGGAAAGGGTGGAATGGTGAGCAGGGCTAATCAGGGCACGGTACACATGCCATGCTGAATGGTGTACAGTATAATACAGATCAATATAAAATCTCTTCACATCTCTGTGCCTGACTCACAAATGGTGCCAAACATAGCACGCCGCACCCTCCTATAGACATGCACATGACATCACTATGGAGTCATAATGTATGTGTGGTCCTGATTTGCAAATTAAGAAATTGCCAACCACTCCTTGGCATGCACAGCCCACAGAACACAGAGTGTCCAAAAAGCACCTTAGTGTACTTCTCCACAAACAACCAAATACCAATGCAAACATTTTGAATACATCCAGTAGAATACCCCATACATATCCCTAAAATGCCTGAAAGAACATTGTTATTACATTCATGCTTGAAGTTGACAAAAATCCCTTATGAGTGTACCTTCATGTTTAATTATCCTGCAAGATCTATGGTTAGCTTATTATGGGTACCATGCCACTACATTTTAGAATGGGAAAAGGGATGAGGATGTCAGCTGACAATCACATGACAGGCTTAGCATATTCCTGCTCACCGTTTCCCCATACTGCGGTCCAGCCACTCTGTTCCCTCGCCTCAGACTCTTCCTTCTCTAGGCGGCAGGCAATGACAGGCAGGCTGCATGCATGAGTGATGCACCGATATTTCTTTGTACTTACATTCCCCAACAGGTCAACCTATAGGTTTGTCAGATCCCAGTAATGACCCGACAACCAAAGCAAAATTACGGCAAAAAAATTCACCAGGTTAATTCTAGCAAGTTCCCAGGTATGCAGATACCTTCCATCTTAAAAAGAATCTACTGTGCTTTCCACAGGTTTAGCAGAGGAATTTTTGGTTCCTCTAATCTACTCCATAACCTGACTGGTTACACTGTCCCTTTTTTTAAAAACACAGGGAAGTGAAAATAGAATGACAGCTATGTCATTTTCACTGTACTAAGGAAGGTAACTTCTACAGTAGGCTTTAGATAGGTTTGATTTAAACGAATTTTGATCCTTTACTATGAACAGGGTCTGTAAAATTACTATAAAAAAAAAAAATACCTGCTCTCACAAAGACCTTTCCAATACACTATAGGATCTATTCCACCTGATACACGGGGACGACCACCACAATTTTTGAACAAACCTTCACACAATTCCTGATGCCTCTAAGGGAAGATCATTAATTTATTTAACTATGCATATATAAAATCACCTAATGTAAGTTTTCTTTTGAGAATACCACATTCAGAGTATAGAAGAAGGGTGATTTCCTGTTTTATAGGGGCTTGTACATACTTCTACAGTGTGTGTGTGTGTGTGTATATATATATATATATATA